>NC_088692.1:81735000-81955000 GCF_028017835.1 Emys orbicularis | reverse complement strand
TTCAGTGTTCAGTGCGCAGGACTACGAAAGCAGCAACATTATCCCTTTGGAACTCCTCTGTCAGTTGCCATCAGTTGTTGATATTATCATGTAGGAGTGAACGCTGACTGGAACAATGCATCACTTATTATATTTCCATACTGAAATTTTTCCATTTGGTCTAGACTTAAACACAACCTGTGTCTTGTTCATACTATAAAAAAGGGGAGGGTTGGGGGTGTGTGCACACCATTAAGTTATTTGGCCTGGAATAGACACGGGTTGTTGACTCTATACTGAAGTTTGTGTAAGCAGACAGAGCTGACTAAACTGCATCTGATTTGCAGTTCGGGATGAAATAAACTAATACGCATCTCAGTAATGTTAGTCCTGAGTGTGATATGAGAGAATTTTTTGATGCACATAGAATAGCGTACATACTCTGGATTTCAAAGGATTCGTTCTGTAGAGTTCTCATACCTAATAAATGTAGACCTTTTTAAGAAAACTGACTTTTGGTAGAAGAAGTGTTCGCTGTTTGGTTTCTCACACTATAACCAGTGAAAGTCTAGCACACTGGATGGTAGATTGTTCATTGGAACGTTCTGTTTACCTTTTATTTTGAATGATTATATTTCAAAAGCATTTTGTTTCAAGTTTAATCACTACTAGATTTCTCTTGTGTTGAGCCTGTTGATTTACTTATGTGGACATTGAAAATTTGAATGCATTACCATCTGTGAGAGACCATATTCTGTACTTCCTCGGTGAGGACATACCATGGATCATGAGATCATACTTTTCTCCTAAATAAATTTCACTTGTAGCCTTTGTCTTTGATGCAGCTTCATCCATTGGAATCTGTTTTGTAGTTTTTTGGAAGCTGTTGCTGAATGTCAGTAGTGCTATTTTATCAAATTAACCACAACCTAAAAGTACAGAAGCCAGATGAGAGCTTGTCTGAATTCTGCATTCATGCTGTTTATCCGGACTGCTACTATTAATAATAATTTAATGGTACTCTGTTCTTATTTATTGTTTATATACAGTATATTTGTGTGTGTGTATATTTCTATTTATATATAATCGTATGAATGAATCACCCAAACTGGTCTGGGCACTTCACAGAAACAGAATAAAATCATTCCCTGTTCCGTGTAGCTTGCAATGTAAATGGACATTACTATATTGTACAGCCAAAGCAGTGGTCCCCAGACTGTAGTGTGTGCCCTGCTTGGGGGGGGGAGGGGGGAGCACAGAGGAACATTTGGGGATGCGGGGCCCAGGCCAGCCCCCATGGCGAGCGTGGGGGCTGCGCCACCCAGCCCTGCTCTGCTGCTCTGGCCCTGTCCTCAGCCCCCGGCTCCAACAGCAGCTCCTCTCCTGACCGCGGCTCAAGTTGTGGCCTCGGCCCCTGGCTGCAGCCCCGTTCCCAGCCCCGGCTCCAGCCCCAACCGCAACTCTGCTCCCAGCCCAGCTCCTGACTGTGGCTCCGTGAGGGGAGGAGGGGCACAGACAGATTCCTTTATGGGCAGCCAGGTGGGGAGGGGAAGACAGAAAAAGTTTGGGGACCGCTGAGCGTGGGTTGGGGGAAGGGGAGCAAATAGCGAACATTTGGATTGAGAGATTATAGGACTCCTCACAAAGATGGCATGCTCATGTTAATTCCTATATTCCCCCCCCCCCCCCCCCCATGGTTTATAGGCAATAATTTAGCAGATCTTTGTTTTTGTTTTTTGAGGGTTCATGGCAAGGAAGGGTTTGAAGTTGCAGAGGGAGATAATCCAGGCCAGTAGGGCACTCTGGGAAAAGGTTGGGGGTACTTGTGGGAGGCAGGAATTAAGGGATGTGGAAGGTGGTAGAACTGGCAACGTGTAGTGTATGAAAAGGAGAATCCTGGAAATGAGGGTGAGTTTGAATTTGATCTGATGGGGGGAATTTGGAGCCAGTGCAGGGTCTGGAGAATAGGGAGAGACGGAGGAGGCGATTTTTTAACTTTAGCATGCTGGGTGGTAGAGGTTTTTGAATTTTGAATTACTACATTTAAAAGAAATTCAGTCTTGAGTTGTCACTGCCGGGTTTTTCTTGTGTTGAGCCTTTTGAATTTTTTGTTATCTATTGCACCAAGAGCGTCTAGTGCTTTTTAAAATGTTTTCTCTGCCTCAGAAGTACTTTACTACTGAACAACACAGTGACCTTCTTGTTCTCTAAGCACCAGTTTCTAAACCATGTCCTTTTTTGCTGGCCCCTGGGAGAAAGGGATGGTCTTGAGAGGAGGATCCTCCACTGAGTCTCCAGAGATCTGGGTTCTGTTCCCAGTTCTGCCACAGCTCTGCTATGTGACCTTGGGCAAGTCACTTTACAGCTGTGTGTCTGTTACCTCATCGGGGAAATGTTGATACTACATCCCCACCTCTTGGGAATGCCGAAGATTAATTCACCAACGTTTGAGAGTGACTCAGGTACTGTGATGATGGCCAAAGAAAAGCCTGCAAATGAATAAACAGTATGACTGTCTAGTGGGAGCAATATGTACTTTGGAGGATGGATGGGGGGACAGGTATGAAGGCCAGCAAGACAGAATGGAAATCCTGTGTGTCCCAAACTGACTAAATCCTCCCCACCCCAAAAAAGAAACAATCACAAAACACTTGCTCACACTGGCAAGTATATAAGAAGTAAAAATGCAGATGAACAGGTTTCTCTCAACATTAATAAAGAAGCATATTAACGACATTATTCTTTGTTTAAAAATAATTACTGGCCTGTGACTGAGTTCTAAATATTCAACAAAATTTTTAAGCATTGTCATTTGCTTTGTCAATAGTCTGTGTGGATCTGTAGTAAAAGGAAGGAAACAAAATTGTGTTTAAATTTCTATACAGTGTTTAGAAAGTAGCCGAAGGTTCATGTGCCAAATTACTTTATTTAAAAAAAAAAAAAAGAGAGAGAGAGAGAGATTGATTCTAGTGGTCTCTGGCTCTTCAAAATACATTATTGAGGACTTTGTTGAAAGATAAGTCTATTAGATATGCACTTCCTTATCACGAAAAGCCTAAAGTTCTCCAGTGTATTGAACTAAATTGTGTTTCCTTTTCACTGATGCATTTCGTAGTCCTCCTTCCAGGCTAACTCTTACATTAAATTAATCCAGCTCTGACTCGCATATGTTCATCATGATTTATCACAGTAAGGTCACTTATTCAGGGCCTGCTATATCTGGTCAGGCGAGCCTCATCACTTCCTTCAGTTGTGAAGATGTATCTGTTCTGCATCAAAGACAGCAACTGTTTTGATCTTTTAAAATTGGAATAATCTTCATCACAATGGGGTTTTAATGGAATGTGTTTTTTATCACAGCTGCCTTCCTGAGATTGGATCTGGTTGATTTTAAGTTTCAGGGGATTGATTTTATACGTTCTTGAAGTCTTAATGAGCCTGTTCATTTGAAGTTGCTGGTAAGAACCACTGACACTCAGACATACATCCCCACCCAAACCAGTCTAGTTTTTAAAACTCATTTTAAAAAATCTGGCTTTTGCTTTGCCCTCTTTTGTAATGTATGTACTCCCAGCTGGGTAAGTAAGTGTTCAGACTCACAGGTCCCCTGAGTAGTATTCAGTAATACTATACAATGCGCTGTAATTTGGCTCTTAAGGAGGAGCCACAAAAACATTGTTTATATTAGATGTATTTTGGGGGAAGCAGGAGTGTCAGGTAATGGTAACAGGGGATTGGATATCAAGACAATCCAGCTCTTCTATTCCCAGTTCTGTCACTGATTTAGGGTAACCTTGGATAACTGATCCTCTTGTTGCCTTAATTTCCTCTGTTTCAAAATGGGCATAAAAATTCCCACTTGTTTAGATTTAATGCTTTAGAAAGCATTTTGAGAACTGCTGATTAAAAGGCACTGTTTAAATGCAAAGTATATATTTTCCCGTCTTTAAGCCTTCATGAAGTTTAATTTGGAGGAGTCAGGGCCAAGAGGCTGATACTAGCAAGAGCGTGTTCTTAAAAATGAAAAGAAAGGAACAGAAGTTTTGAAGGAGGAAACATTGGTTTAAAAGAGCTTCACAGTATAACTGTCAATGGATTAAAAGCTCCCCTTGTGCAGAGGGGAAGATTGGGGTGGGTGGGGGTGGAAAGCAGAAGGGTGAGACAGTTAGCCAGTTCTGAGATCCTTTTGGAACAGTTAATCCTCCTGCAATGACGTGGCACCAATGAACCCTACTTCTTTGGGGACCTTCTCATAAAAGATGGGTGGTTTTTTTTGTCTTTTTGGTTTTTTTGGTCATCATTTAACCACCCCATTTTTCTCTGGTGTGTAGACAAAATGCATCAAACAAATCTGGGAGATATTTGAGCTGAATATGTATTGAGGATAGCAGCTATTACCCCTCCTCCCCTGAAATGTCATCTCTAATTTATAAAAACAAACTGCTTAAAAAGAAAGCCCTTGAACTTTGTGCAGAAATCTGTTGCTATGTAATTTGCAATTTAAATGATACTTTGCTATATTTGACTACAGGCAAAATCAGCTATCTTATTCCCATCCAATTTAATGCTTTTAGCTTTGGGTGTGTGTTGTCGTTCCAAAGAGGGGATGATCTTGGAATATTTCCTCTTTTTCTGACTTTTTTGTTTGTTGAGGCCCTACTAGCAAAGAGGGTCTGCAAAGAATTCAACCCCTTTCTCTTCATTACTCTTCTACCAAAGTTCAGCCCTGGTTTACACACACATTTGTACTTAGGCAGAGATGTGATTTTTAAACGGATTTGTCCAGCCAGGTATTTGTACTGGTTTAGCTAATCGTTGGTTTTTAAACTCATTCTACTTAATCGAGGGACCTGTGTGGTATATGGACACAAGGCCTCTATCAATCCAGGAATTCACAGTTCAATTTGTTACACTAAGCAGCATCTTACCTGTTATGAGCCTTGGAAGGGAAAAAAGGAATTTTAATGGTGAAAATCTCCACAGGCCTCCTGTGCTGTGTGGTGATATTACACTATATCTCGTGACATAGCTAGGCCTATATAGACTAGACCTACTTGCTTCCAAAAACAAGTCACCTAGCTGTTTTTCCAGGCAGATGGACCTATGGGCCAAGGTGACAGATGCTCTCTCATCTGTATGTCTTCCTGCGGGACAATACCACTAGACCCTAATAGCCAAGAATATATAGTGCTTGGACTTGGTCAACTTAATTTGGATCAGCTTTATTTCTTACTATGTAGAAAATATTTATTATCACAGTTTGCATACTTGATATATTCTCTGAATATATTGACACAGGATGGAATATATTGACAGAGGATGGAAGAGGCTGAATATTTTAGTAGGAAGAACACTGCATAGATTGAGGAGTATGCCTTTAATAACTTGACCTCTGTAACCAAGGGCATCTGCAATCCGTTGGCTGAATGTGAACCATAATTGGGAGGGATTTGAATTGTCACAATGTTTACTGCAATATGGTTGGGAACTAAAATGATAATGCCTGAGATTTGCATTTCTTGGCAAAGTTTCAGCTGTGTAGGTGTTCGTAGATTTCCTGTAAGTTTAGCAATTTCTAGGGCAAACAAAGCCATGTACAAACCCTGCATGCAGCCTGTGCTGATTGTGACTACTGGTTACATACTTTGGTGATATCTTTCTATGTAGTTTAGATGAAAGGTGGATATCACCTCTTCCCCCATCCTTGATACCCCTTACCTCTGCTAAATGTGAGACGTGTTCACCAAAATGTTAATTAAAAAAACCCAAAAATCTGGAAGTATGTAAGTTAAATTGGAAAGCTTGTCTGGAGAAGAGTCCCAAAGCTTGGAGTTTTACAGCACAGATTGTTCAAAAATATTATACAGTACGTGTGAGTTTTTTCCTCCCTGGAATCTACTACACCTCTACCCCAATATAACGCAACCCGATGTAACATGAATTCTGATATAACGCGGTAAAGCAGTGCTCCGGGGGGGCGGGGCTGCGCACTCCGGTGGATCAAAGCAAGTTTGATATAACGCGGTTTCACCTGTAACACGGTAAGATTTTTTGGCTCCTGAGGACAGCATTATATCGGGGTAGAGGTGTACTTCACAATTTTAAAAAGATATGCTACACCTTGCTGTGCTCAACTCATCAGAGACTTTTTAACAGTTCCTTCCTCCCTTGTTTGGATAGAAGGGAAAATGCTTCCAAATATGTTTTATTAGTTCTCTCAAAGTGAATAGCACTTGAGCCCCCTGGGATAATTTTAGGTGGTTTTCTTCTTACTGAATGGGATGTGACTTCTTTAATAGCTTTTAAAAAGTTTGTCTTGTATACAGCCGTGCAAAGCGATGGAAAACAGAATTAAGCCAGTAACTTTATTGTGTAAATCGTGGAAAGGACTAATTTTTTCTTACGAGCACGTGACGCACGAGAGAAGCTTGTTACCTTGGCAGCTTTGTTGTTAACTAAAACACAATTTTAAAAAACAAAAACAAAAAACCAAAAAAAAAACCCCAGCCCACATACAACCTCACACTGGAAAAAAATGGTCAAACATCCTGCTTCTGTGTACATAGAAAAGCTGCAGTATGACTGTATACCTGGAGCAATGACCCTAATCCTAGGATGAAAGGGAAGATGAGCTGGGTGTTTCCATTTTGTGTCTTCATGATGAGAATTGAATTTACAAGCAGTATAGAACGAGTATGACCATGGCGGCAATTAACAAATGATGACTTCAGTCCTTTCCCTTTGTTTCAGGATGTTATAATTGTCTGCAAAACATGTTCTGGTTTTCTGTCACTTGCCGGTACTTGTTCTGAGTGCATGTAAAACACACACAAACCAAGGGGGATGCTTTATGCCAATTCACAGCAACACTTCTTCTAACAACAGCTTGTGTTTTAAAGGCAATGCTTTGGGATGCTCTGCTGAACTTTGAAGACAGCAGTTGCTTCGGCTTAGTATCCAAATCCACCTATATTGCTCTACATCTTTTTATTTTTTTATTTTTTGAAAGGCGTTCTAAAACATTCAATATATATATTTTATGTCTTTGGGATAAGGCATCTGAAGGAAGATTTTATGTTTACTAAAGGGAAACTTGGTCCATGATTTGTGTAGACAAAGCATTTCTTGTTTTAACATCTTTGTTACTTTGCTGATCATAATTTCTATTACTGGGTAGGGACATTTAGACTCTGCCCTAAGCATCCAAAACTTACAGTTCTCATGATATGTAAAACTTGTTGACTCCTAAATAAAATCGTTTGAACTGGCATGCAAATGGACTGCTTTACATTGTGGGCTTTTTGTGGAAATTGCCTTAGTCCTCATGCCAAGGCTGGAATGCCAGACTGTGGTTTAGAAAAAGAAAAATGTTTGCCATTTCTCTCCTTGTTTTCCATTTGGTGTTGGAGTGGTGTTCGCCACTGAATTGCCATTTCATCCCAATATGACAGCACAACCTAGTTGTCACACTGTTTCAGGGTGACTTTATATTGGCCTTGGAAACCTGGTAAAAATAGTTGTTCTAGTTTTGTCACTTACTGCAGCAGAATGGGAATGCTAGTCCTTGGTGTGAGTGATGATATTTTATCTCATTATGGTGTCCATAGTAGGATCCTCCTGTAATATTAGACCATTTTAAGGAGTTATGTAGTGGCTAGAGGAAGCAGTAGTTGAATTCCTTTGTATATCTGCATCTTAAAATGCACCAGCATAAAATACTCTTGGGGGAATTCTGCGCACATTATTTTAAAATTCTGCAACATTCTGCATATTTTATTTGTCAAAAAAAAAAAAAACAACCCACAATATAATCACGCCAACTTCAATTATTTTGGTAATTTATTTCAAAATACCTCTCAGCAAGTGTCTTTAACAATACAGACAACAAAAAAGATTCAGGAAATGTTTTTAGACAAATAGATTCATTACTAGGCATATTAATATAGAACAGGGGTCGGCAACCTTTGGCATGTGGCTCGCTAGGGTAAGCACCCTGGCGGGCCCGACCAGTTTGTTTACCTGCCGCGTCCGCAGGTTCAGCTGATCGCGGCTCCCATTGGCCGCGGTCCCCCATCTCAGGCCAATGGGGGTGGCGGCCAGCACATCCCTCGGCTTGTGCCACTTTCTACTGCCCCCATTGGCCTGGAGCGGCGAACTGCAGCCAGTGGGAACTGCGGTCGGCCGAACCTGCAGCCGCGGCAGGTAAACAAACCGGCCCAGCTCGCCAGGGTGCTTACCCTGGCGAGCCGCGTGCCAAAGGTTGCCGACCCCGATATAGAACTTTAGCTAATACTTTGTTTAAACTACAATGCAGAAATCTATTTCCCACACCCCTCGGAAGCAGTGCAAGGCTTGGGGGAGTTGGGTAATGGAGGAGTCGAGGGAGAGGGAAATAATTTCTGGGAAGGAGCTTGGGAGTGAACCTGGAGGGTTGTTGGGAGAAGTATGGAACAGGTTTTTTGGGGGGAGGGAGGAAGGATTGGCTAACCCCTACCCTCTCCCATTCAGTCAGGCACATCTGCCCCTGTCTTCATGTGTCCTTGCACCCCCACTCCCCATTCAGCCAGGCATAGCTGCCCCTGTCGGCATGTGTCCCTGCACCCCCACCAATGTTCCCTCTATTTTTTTTCCACCCATGTGCAGAATACATTTTGTTATGTGCACCAACATACTGTGCGGATGTACACCACCAGTAGAAATAAAAAACCTAGATATAATATATATTTTTACAAAAATTACCAATAGGGATAATTACTCCAGCCAAGACAAGTTAGGCATTTTAGAACTCACTACTCACAAAATGAAATGTAAGTGTGAGAGAGAAATAAAAATTATAGACCAGTCAAAACACTAAAGCAGGGGTCGGCAACGTTCGGCACGCGGCTCGCCAGGGTAAGCACCCTGGCGGGCCGGGCCAGTTTTATTTACCTGCTGACGCGGCAGGTTCGGCCGATCGCGGACCCCACTGGCCGCGGTTCGCCGTCCCGGGCGAATGGGGGCGGCGAGAAGCCACGGCCAGCACATCGCTCGCCCGCGCCGCTTCTCGCCGCCCCCATTGGCCCGGGACGGCGAACCGCGGCCAGTGGGGGCCGCGATCGGCCGAACCTGCCGCGTCAGCAGGTAAATAAAACTGGCCCGGCCCGCCAGGGTGCTTACCCTGGCGAGCCACGTGCCGAAAGTTACCGACCCCTGCACTAAAGTAATACACTTTGAAAGAATAAAATGACAGAGAATATATGTGCATTGCAGGAAGTACGAAGAAGTAACAACAACTCTGTGTGTGTGTGTGTGTGTGTGTGTGTGTGTGTGTATATAAGAGAAAGAGACAGACATACAGAGACTGTGTGTGTGCTGACTGCTGGGGAAGTTTCTGAGATGCCGTGCGCTGTCTCTTTAAGGCACTCACTGAAAGCTCTCCTCCTTCTGAACCATGTCCCCCCTCCCCCACTTTGTGGAGATGGGGGAGGACGAGGAGTGTGTGTGTGTAAGAGAGAGAGCGATTGTGTGCTGGCTGCTGGGAAAGTCTCTGAGAGACCGTGCACTCTCTCTTTAAGGCACTCACTCACCCGAAGGTTTGTTCAGACCTCAGAGCTGCTGCAAGTCCTGTCCCCTCTACCCTGCTCTGCGGAGATGGGGTACAGAGGTACGGGGGAGGGGGACACTCTGACATCAGCACCCTTCTCCCTCCCTCCCCTCCCAGCACAGCCAGCAAGAGGGTCCCAGGAGCAGTTTCAGGAGCAAACGCGGCTGCAAAGCAGCGGGGGGGAGGGGCACCTGAACACATGCTGCTGGATGTGCCCGGCTCTGCCAGTCAACTGCGTGGTGCTTGACTCTCTTCTGGGCAGCCACCCAACCGCACAGCTTATAGGGAACACAGACCCCCACTCCCATTCGGCCCCTGGCTCAATGTTTTCACCCCACTAGCTCCTGTTCCCTCACTGCAGTCTGTTCCCCCCCACTAGCCCTTCTGAACCCCAGTCTGTGTGACCCCTATTCTGTCCACCCTACCCCCCTATTCTGTCCCTCCTCGCCTGGCCCTGGGGACTGGGTGCTGTGAGGAAGGCAGTCTCTGCCCCCTCTCTCTCCATTGCTGGCTACACCAGCCAGTGAGAAGGTGCCCTCTCTTCCAGCGCCACATCAGCCCCTGGTGAGCAAAAGATGTAATTGCAGCTTTCCTTCACCTCCCCATCAGAATCCATTATTCTGCAGCGGACATTGCCACTGCGCAAGTGCAGAATTTCCCCAGGAGTAATAAAAGGAGGAAGGGATTATTACAGTATTGATAACTACACAATTCCCTTAGCTTTCAACTAGTAGGAAAGATGGTCTAATGCAGTGGTTCTCACCCTGCGGTCCGTGAAGTATGTCTAAGGGGTTCGCGAAAGTCTTAGACTGAAAACTGTCCGAACAGAATTCAACTACATATACAGACAATAGATTTCCAAAGGGGTCCGAACCGCTATTTGAAATTTTCTAGAGGTCCACATATGAAAAAAGGTTTTGAACCACTGGTCTAAAGTATAGAACAATGTGCTGGGACTCAAGATGTGAATTCACTTCCCAGCTCCGCTAAAGTCCCGTGTGACTTTGGGCAAGTCACTTAATCTACCCTTAGTTTCTCATCTGTAAAATGAGGATAATACTTCCCTACCTTACAGGGGTACGTTGAGGGTTAAAAATTCATAAACTGTGAGAAGCCCAGATGCTACGGTGATGAGGGCCATGTAAGTTGTGTTGTTTTTTGAAAGGCCTGTGAATCTTTCATACTCTTTTAAAGCGACTTCTGGTTTTATCCAGTGCTTTGGTGTTCGTTAAATTTCACTTACTGAGAAATCTGCTTGATGAAGCATTGAAGCTGCTTTGCTAAAATAAATATGAAAAGGTGAAGTGTGTAGCAACAGCTGTACAGTGTTGGGTTGTAAATGTGTCTGTACTGTAGATGATGTATCAGTAGCATTGATACATAGTCCAACACCAGTTAGGCATGTAATTGCCCAGAAATGGTCTCTAATACCAGTTTTAAGAGGAGCTGCCAAAACCACAAAACTCAGGGCCTCTCCCTCTGAATTTGAACTCCACTTGGACGAAACAGCCCCCAGTTTGTTCCTCCGGGACACAGGCCTGCCTTGTTAGGAAATCAGTGAAGTTTGGGAACCCACAATACCTCACATAGCTCTGTGTACAGTAACAGTGAGTGGAAATAGGGCCATAAGCATGAGCAACCAGACGAGTTATAAATATAGAATACTCTCTCAATTCCACTTTCGTTAGTCATGGAAGGACAGTGAGAGTTTTATAAACTTATAAGGAATATACAAACAGTTCTGAATTTAAAATAACTCTGTATAATTTTTTTAGTATGTGAAAAGAATATTCTTTTTTGAGACCATCCATGTAAGTATCTGCCATGGATGGTATAACGAACTGTATTTTTATACGTTTATGTCAGTGTGACTTGATATAACAAAAACGGTACTGGAGGGAAAAAGACAAGCATGAAGCTCTTGCTTGAAAACACAGAGGAAAATGTTTTGTTATTTTTAGTGTAAGTATCGACTTTCAAAATACAAATTCCTTTTTCTTTTCTTTTGTAAACACCATCTGATGCCTTTGCTGGCCTCACAGCAGCCAGTGAGCGTTGCTGCATTAGCTGTGCTGCAGAGTAGATTTCCTGTCAGATACAGCACAACTGTCCTTCGTTTGCCATCAAAAATTCTGTCTGGTTCTCCCTAATCTGGTGGTGAATCCTCAATACAGGAAGGGATTTAGGAAGCCAAAAAGAATGCTATGGTTTTAAAATCACAGTAGAAATGTCTTTTTCCCCTCTTCGTTTCCTCTAAAGCATATGTATGTGGATCTACGTAGTAAGATGCAATATATACCCAAGGGGTGTGTGTGTGCGTGCGCTTGTGTGCATGCATATGTAGTTTGTGTATTATATATTTAGTGTGACTATATTATACACACTTGCATCTTCTGGGTGGTGACAATAGAAAAGGGTGGCATCCTTCCTCATTATATTTAATTGTGTAGTCAGCGTTGCAGAAGATCTGCAGTGCTTTTATCCTATATAGAGAAGAAATTTCTACAGATACAGTTGTCTAAATATAGCCCCTGAATGAGGCAATGTTATCTAGTGGTTAGGTCAGGGGACAAGTTGAGGCCTATCTTGTATTCCCACCACATCTCCTCCCTACCTTTTCTAGTCTTCCATGATTTTGACCTCTATTTCTGCAGAGACCATTCCTTCAGGGTGATAAGACTGGGTCAGCAGCAAAAAGATGAAGTGTTCCCCCCACACCCATCAAAGGCAGCTCCAGTTTTGAGGTGGTAATTAGAACCAGTTGAAAAGTAAGATTTTTACTGTGAAAATTTTTGACAAACTTTTTTCATTTTGTCAAAGAAAAAAAAATTCCACAGAGAAATGTTTATATTTTGGTGAAATATCATAAACTGAAATATTTTGATTCATTATAACACCGCAGTGCATCATGGGAGTTGTAGTTTGGGTGCTTTATATGCCCATTCTCCTCTTTGGACTGGCTCCCTGGCCAGGCTAAATCTCTCATGATACATCAGTTTCTCCCCTTGTGATGAGGGAGGGGAGGGAGGCATGCCATAAGATCCCTGACCATGGTGCATTATGGGAGATGTAGTCCATGTGGAGTTCCCATCCCAAAAAAGGAGAATAGGTGCATAAGGTACCCAAATTACAACTCCCATGAGGCAGTGAGACAGTATTTTTAATAACACTACTTCAATATTTTGAGAAAATATTGAAATTTTCCTTGGGAAGCAGCCTCTTTTGTGAAAAACTTAATTTTGTCTATAACCCAATTTTTCATCAAAACAGTTTTGGCAGAAATTTTTCTACCAGCCCTAGTGTAATACCTTTTTGGAATGCTGGAGATGAGAGGGATTCCAAATGACTTCTTATTTTTCCCTTGAAGTATTTTGTGCTGTTGGAGTGGGTTAAGTATGTATTGCTTGCAGATTTCACATGCCACTCAAGACAGGATACCAGAATCCAAGCCAATTCCTTAAATCTAGAATCCTCATTCTCTAAGCAAATTAAAGTTCACAATACAATTTGAGCTGCTTTTTTGGAAAGCTTTCATTTATTAGCCAAATTGCCTGCAAATGATAATGTACTGAATAATCTTAGCCAAAACTACCTTCTCTTGGGTCTAAAAGCCATGTACATCAGAGAACACTAGAGAGAAATTAAAGATCTGAGCAAATACCACATCTTTATAATCATTAATGCTCTTTTCAGTGGGAGTTATTGGGAGTGGGAGAGAATCTATCAGAGAAGTCTCTCAAGGATGCATGCAAATAGAAACACTTGCTTTCTTAGTCCAGTGTCTTTTATCAGGGATGAAAACCTTGTTCAGGACGTGCAGATAGGATCCCCTGCTCCAAATAATAGGCATTCTGGCCATCTTGTTCTTTTGATGCTGTGATGCTGGTAAATCAAGTGCCAGCTCTGGCCAACGCCATAGGTGTTAGCTAAGAACTGATAAATTCATAGCTGGAAACCAAACCAGCTTACCTAAATGTTAGTTTTGTTCAAAATAGGAATTAGTCTTATAAAAAATTATTTAGTGTTTAGACTCTATGAAAGGCTTTTAGTTCTTTGTTCTAGTTTATTACGGAATTGGCAATAGGTGTGGTCTTCGGTGTAACACCAATTGACCTGGGGTAAGTGACTGGTCTCTTGGAAGCAACCTGAATATTTTGTGATTTTTGGTGGCAGTGACAATGTATCACTAAGTCCGTCTTGCTTGGGTGGCAGGATAGACTGGAGAGCCTCAGGGTACTGTCTGTAACACTATGATAAGACTGATATAGTGATTCAGGAGTTCACATTTGATACTGGGTTGCTGAAATCTAATTATAGAACATACCACCAGTTTGGGGTGTCTGCCCTGAGGTAGGCACTGATGGTACTGAGCCACTCCAGACAGTGTGACTGGAGCAAGGATGTCTTTTTTACAGCTTTGCAGGATGGAGAAACAGACCCTGCTTAAACAACTCAAACAGTCATAGTTAAGGACCATAAAGTTAGAAAATTGGCATTAAGTCTGAGGAGGAAATTCAGCATTGTTCTTTCTCCTTCTGGACCAGTTCAATCCACATCAATTTAGTGTGTGAGAATATACTCATTCTGATGATAGAATTTCAACAGTTTTCTCCCTCCTCTTCCTTCTGTCATCTATGCCAGTGAATTTCTATTAAAAAAGAATGAAGAAACTATCAGCATGTTGTATTCAGATTGCTTGAAGGTCTTGTGAACACAGGGTGATTTTCTTCTTTGTCCATATTTATAATGGAAGCAAGATTGAGAACAGAAAGTTATTCCCCAACTCATTCAAGAAATAGCTCTATCTTTCTGTGACTGCCAAAAGCTGGGATTGGACGACAGGGGATGGATCATTTGATAATTACTCGGTTCTGATCGTTCCCTCTGAAGCATTTGTCACTGACCACTGTCAGAAGACAGGATAGTGGGCTACATGGCCCATTGGTTTGATCCAGTATGGCCACTCTTACATAGTTCTTCATGAATATCAAGAATCCAGCCTTCTATTTCCCATAATATATGGCCACCGTTCTTCCCATTTCTTGCAGTTAAGGGGAAATATTTTCTATATATGTCCATGTCATTTGGTACTTTCTTTTCTCCTTAAGTGTTGTAAAAGTTCACATCAGTTTATATATCAGTTACATCTGCATCACATGGATGATTTAAAGCTGAAAATGTACTTCTCTCCTTACAGACCAGTAGCAATTTATAATTAAATTTAAGAAAACTAAACTCTCTCTCTCTCTCCTTGATATTCTCTCTAGGTCTTACATATCTTGCATCTCACTTTGAAGATAACTTATTTGGTAACTCTGAGATATCAAGCTTGCTTTTTACCAGCTGTTCCACTAGTAAAACTAGTGGCCTGGTTTAAAAAAAAAAAAAGGTTGCTGTGTCAGTGGGACCTAAAACAACTTTGACTACTATTATTTTCTGCTACTCTGTATTGTCCTTAGTCCTCGTCACCCACCAATGAACAGGACTGCCTTCATCACTCGTTATCAGTGTGGCTATCTCAGTTGCATGACAATAAAATCTTTGTAACATATACACAGTCATGGTGTATATACACTTGTAGTTTTATTGAAAGTTCTCTCACTTATACAGTAGTTGGCATTATTCCTGGTTTTCCACCCAGAGGAAATCTGTCACTTTCTAAATTGTATCAAACTTCATTTATGTCACTTAGTTCCATAAAGATTAAGTCCATTAGCGTATCTTACTCTTGTTCATGAATGCAGTGAATGCTCTGAAATGAA
The DNA here is from genome assembly GCF_028017835.1 of Emys orbicularis. Taxonomy (NCBI): domain Eukaryota; kingdom Metazoa; phylum Chordata; order Testudines; family Emydidae; genus Emys; species Emys orbicularis. The sequence continues at coordinate 81,939,676 of NC_088692.1, read as the reverse complement.
AGCAGTAGAGAATGTCTCAGAGTTGGTGACCTTTTCTCTACAATATAACATTTCTTTTTTTTTTTCCTAGCATCAAAAGAACTACATAATTTAGGTCAGTTTGATAATGTTATCAAAGCCGTCTTCCTTCTTTAAAATAAATCTGGAATGAGAGTGGTATCCTCCCTCCAGCTGGGATTTTGCCAGCTGGTGACTGATTTATATTCTGTTCGCTTGCTATATATTCATGAAATAGTGTGTCTCTTGCCACCTGCAGCACTTCAAAAAAGTAGAACCCCACAAATATATATTGCTTGCAACTTAGATCCCACTAGATGGAATCCTTTTTTCCTCATGAACCCTTCAGCTTGTTTAGTTCAGTTTAGAGCTGTTTTGCTGTAGTCTTTTTTCCCCCCGTGCACCGTTGGGGCATGTCTATAGTGTATCTGGGAGTGAGCCTCCCATTCCGAGTCAGTTCTGGAATTTCGGATGTTTCTTTAGGGTTATTAGTAGATTTTAAATAATGGAATTGTGAGCAGCTTTCCCGTGAGGTTAAGTATATTGTTTCTCTCTGTACAAAGTCCTGTTTTCATCCATGCTGATGTCTTGGTTATTCTTCTGGCTCACCTTTTCAGTAGGAAATTTCACTCTTCCTTGTGGAGGAAATGCTTATAGAGCAGTGTAGCAGTCAACATAAAACATTCCCAACTAACTTGTTTCCCTGTATTGTAGATAGAGTAGAATTGGCGAGGAAACCCAGTATGTGCCTTGTTTCTGTTTTGTGTGGGGTACTGATTTGTCCTGGCATGGAAAGTGACTAGTTTTTTCCCCTCTCTCTCTCTCAAATGCCAGCTGCAGCAATGCCAGTGTGAGCCTTATTGGGCAACATAAACTGTTTTGAAAGAGAGTGCAACTCATGTTGCCTGTTTTCGTTAAGAAGAGTTGTTTGTACCAAGGTGGTCACTGGATATAACATATTTAGGGGGAAATTAAGCAACTGTGCGACATACTGGTTTCTTCGGACTGTCATGTAACAGCTATTTTCATCACTTAGATTTCAGTTTGTTTCAATTTGCAAATATGAGCTGAGTTGCCATACTGCTCTTGGAACTTTGTAACAACTGTGAATGCCTCACTTGCAGAATTCCCAAGGGGTTGGTAGGTTTATTATGCCAGCTAGTGTGCCTGAATACCCTGGTCACTCAGACAAAATAAAATGGGATTAACGGGCACATGCCATTTCTTACTGTAGCTTGGAAGCCTGATGCCTTTCCCATCTAGCAGGTTTGATGTGGGTTTGTGGTGAGGAACTAGAGTCTGCTAGAAAAGCAAGCTAACAGAGAGCCATCACAGTCATTCCGCTAGTGGAAATCGATGTTTAATTGAGAGACTCGTGGTGTTTTTTACAGAGCTAACAGTCCTTTATTTTTAGGCAAGATGAAGGATATTGTTTTTGTGAGGCATTTGTACTTTTGTGGGATTACGAGCCATAGCAAACAGCCTCCGATTACTCAAAGGCATGATTATCTGATGACTGCACCCCTTTGAAGTTATCTTATTACTAAAAATTAGTAAGGGGGGAAGGGAAGATACTATCATTTAGGATAACTATGAGTTACATTGTGCAGGGTGGTGTATGTATCTTTGCAGCAGTTCCAGCAACATGTTCATGCTAATGAATGGAATTCCAGGTAATGCACATTTCCTCTCTACACCATTGGCCTCGATTCATGGATGCCATACTTGTAGTCAAAGAGAAAACTGGAGCTCTTTTAAAGAAAAAAATCTTATTGTTGAGTGATGCTAGTAGAGTGACCAAATGTCCCGATTTTAGAGGGACAGTCCTGATTTTGGGGGCTTTTTCTTATATAAGCATCTATTACCCCCCCCACCCCATCCCATCCCAATTTTTTACACTTGCTATCTGGTCACCCTAGATACTAGAAATTTTTTAACCCTATATCCAGTTCCTCTTCCACTTCTTTTATATAGGGAAAGAGAAACTGGAATCTATAACTGCATCTGAGCACTTCCATTAGGCTACAGGGGCAACCCAAATAATTTTTAATATGGTTTTGCTGTTGGCCATAAAGGGTGTTCAAGTTTCCAGCAAGCTTACTGTTTTTGAATATTTGATTTTTAAAGGGAATGTGAATGTGTGCTTATTTCAGATAGCTTCTGCTCACAGGTTGATCATTTGTGCGGATTCTGGAAGTTTCCATGCGTATACAAGTTTTATTCAAGTCATAGGGCACATTATAACTCTGACAAAACAACCTTGCACAGAAGCCAACTGGATGTAGTTATACTGAACTGAAACTGGTACAGGAGGAGGCAAGTGCTGCCTGGGACAACTTCAGAATAGTTTGAAAATCCTTAGAAAGGTTTGTAGGATAAGATCAGGCTGGTAACAACTAGAACATAAACACGGAAACATATGGTTCTCAGTGGAATGAAGTTGAGTCAAATATAACTCACAGGCTGTAGACTGAATGCCCTCATCTTACTACTTGGCCTAGAGTTTGTATGGACCTTTCCAAATATTTTGCAAGTGGAGACGGTTGTATGCAAACTGGGGATTTGAAGAGGGAGGAGGTAATCACTCATAATTCATAGCAACAGCATGGTTTTGAGAGAAACCTTTAAATAGACGTTGGCAGGTAATTTCAGAGAGTGTCGAATTGTGCCTTACTTATCAGAAAGGAAAGGAAGCTGTTCAGCATATGGGTGCCTGGTGTTGTGACACTTCCCTTTCTGTGGATTTTTCCTGAGACAAGTGTCTGGTTTAGTTACTTTGGTGAAGGGGAAAAAAAGTAACAAGGCAAAAAGTGTGTTGCTGTAACCAGATGATGATCTTGCATCGCTATTTAAAGCAAAAATATTGCATCTTCTGGAGATGCTGTACCAGTGTTTTGATGCTGGAACATATTATTGTGTGTGTATATAATGAGTATATCTACTTATTTACATGCTAGATTTGAGATTCAGCCCTGGTTGTGAATCACTGGAAGTGGGTTTTCTGGGTAAAGTCTCTGTCATCTCCCGTTAGCTATCACCACACCAGGTAAAAGGCAAGAATGTCTCCCGGGTGCTCTCTTCGCTACATTTAAAAGCCAGTTTTTCTTTGAAATGCTCTCTAAAATTAATGCTGTTTTTTTTTTAAACCCTGTCATTTATAGGAATTAACATTCAAAAACTACCTGCCTTCCTCTCTTGATTGATAAATTTTGACAGTTAATCTTTACAACGGTTGCCTGGGATAAAATGTTCTTTCCTCCTCAGTCCCTGTTCAAAACTACGTTCTTGTTCTTTATGCAACAATACTTTGATGGATTTAAAAAAAAAGAGAGAGAGAGAGAGAGAAAAGAAAGGAAGGATTGAATATCATTTTACAAGGAGAGAAAGAATCTTTAAAAAAATACTTATCCTACGCTTGGCAAACTTTTGCTGTCCTGCGTGCAGCTGGCATGACGCCAGCCTTGGCAGAGGCTAGGGCCTGCATTTGCCAAGCAGTCTTCCTCCACTTGCTGCGTTTTCACTCCCTGTGACTGACTGTTTATTCACCCGATTGCTCTATTTCAGCTGTGCTGAAGTCATGGCGTCTTGGAAATGATAAGAACACTTAGTCTGTCCAAACTGTAAAACAGCCATGATGTCAGAACTTGCAGAAAGTGATCTCTGAGAGCTTTAGCTTAGTGTACACTTCAAAAAGCTTGAGATATTGGATGTCGGAGGACTTACTGCTACTTTTAAAAAGCTAAACAATCCAAAAAGGAGCTGCCTTAATTTTTTTTTTTTTTTTTTTTTTTTTTTTTTAAGAGTAGTGTGCTAAGCTGTGTCTCTTGAGGATTTTCCAACCTTGCATCCGTCTGTTTTTTATTTTTGTTTTTTGGGGGGGGGGGTTGGTTGGGAGTGGTGAATCCTCAAATCAGAATGTTTTATAACTTCTCTTGGTTTTCTGTAAACTAATTCCCCAATAGGTGTAAATAGAAGTTGTTCACTGAACAAGTAACTTTAAATTGAGTGGTGTCAATTGCATGTTGTATGCACAGTAATCAGAATATTTAGACCGTATTTTAGAAAAACTCATGTATTTTGTTAACTTGGAAATGCCTTTTCTCTCAAATTTCTTTGAGTGAAAGGGAAAGGCTCGGAGAAGTAAACATTTACTGTGATTCTTTCTGTTTTGTCCTGTACCAAAGTTCTGCATTGAATGGCTTTTTTGGGGAGTAGATTGGCGCTCTCTTTCAAAGCTTTCCAATTTTGGGACCTGTTCTGGCTGCTTAGCAGTTCACATAGCAGGTATATTGGTTGCAGAAGTCTTTTCAGAGTTGAGGAGGAGCAGGGCGGCTGGCTGTTAACAGGTGTCATGATTTAAAACAAAACAAAACCTATTACAGGAGGTTGGACACTAGGGACCCCAATTAAGTGGCTGACAATAAATTAATGCATCACTTAAGTACTTCACAGAGGCCTGAAGGGAACATTAGAACAACTAGTCTGACCTCCTGTATATCACAGACCATTACATTTCGCCCAGTTACCTCTGCATTGAGCCTCGTAACTTGTATTTGGTTACAGCACATCTTCCAGAAAGTCATCCAGTTTTGATCTGAAGACATTAAGAGATGGAGAATCCACCACTTCCCTTGGTAGTTTGTTCCAGTGGTTAATCAGTGTTAAAATTAGTGCCTTATTCCTAATTTGATTTTATCTGGCTGTAGTTTCCAGCCCAGTGGTTCATGTTATGCCTTTCTCTGCTAGATTAAAGAACTGTTTAGTGCCCAGTATTTTCCTTCCCATGAAGGCAGTTATTCACTCTAATCAAATCATCACTCCATCTTCTTGATAAGCTCAGCAGAGATTGAGATCTTTGTCTCTCATTGTGTCTTTTTCTCCAGACCTCAGATAATTTTTGTGACCCCTTTGTACCCTCTTGAATTTTTCCACATCCCCTTTTAAAATATGGACACCAGAACTGTAAACAGTATTGGTCTCTCCAATGCTGTATACAGAGGTAAAATTACCTCCTTACTTCTACTCGCTACCCTTGTTTAGACATTTAAGGATCCCACTAGCTTGTTTTGCCACAGCACCACACTAGGAGCTCATGTTCATTTGTTTGTCTACTGTGACCCCTAAATTTTTATGAGTATATTACATATACACAGTTACATTTATCAACTAAACTTGTAATCTCATCAAAGAATGAAATCAGGTTTGTTTGCAAAGGCCTGTTTTCCATAAAATCATTTTGACTGACATTATACTCGTATTCTTTAATTCCTTATCAATTGAATCCTGGATCAGCTTTTCCATTATTTTGCCCATTGTTGATTTCAGACTATTTATTTCAACCAGCCGCCTGGTGGTCTTTTTAAATATTGGCACAACAGTAACCGTGTTCCCATCATCTTTAATTTCCCTGGTATTCCAATATTTATTATAAATTAATATCAGCTGGTCAGACTTCTTCTTAGCCAGCTCTTTTAGTAATCTTGTGTGCAAGTGTCCGGGACTGCTGATTTAACAGTGTTTATTTTTAGCAGATGTTGTTTACATTCTCCTTAGTTACTAATGGACTGGAAAGTACTTCATCCTCATGTGATGCAAGTATTTCCTCCTCCTTTTTTCCAAATACAAAACACAAATATTTATGGAATATCTCTGCCTTTTATGTATCATTAACAACAATTATGCCGCCTCCAGCTACTAGTGGGACTATGTCATTGCTACAGTTTTTGTTCCTAATATACTTTACAAAAAAAAACAAAAAAAACCCTCTTTTTTTAATTGTCCTTCATCCTGCCAGCCATGGATTTTTCCCTGATGTCTTTAGATTCTCTTGTCAATTAATATTGAATGCTATCCCTTTCCTTCTTTTCCCCCAATCGTTGTAATTTTTTGTTACTAATTGCTGCATTCTTTTCACCACTGAATTAGGATGGGCTTTTAGCCAAAGGTGTCCTCTTGGTTATGGAATCGTAGCTTTCTGGCCATCTGACAAATTCATCATAAAAAACTTCCAATTTTAATTAACGTTTTACTATGTTTTTCTTCCCAGTTATTTTAAGTTTGAAAAACTGGTTGCTTTTTAAAAAAAAAAATTTTTTTAATAAACACTGTCAGATTAAAAATAATATAACACAGATTTGTATACCTGTGTTACTATTTACATCTTTGTCATGTAAATTTGTGTGGTTTTGCATGCTTCAGCTATCTCCTTCGTTGGTAAGGTTCAGAGGATCAGCTATGAGATGTGGGGGGAATGCTGTTCATATGCTAGTTTATTCATGAATGGCAGAAGAATTTAGGAAATGAAAAAGGTCTTTCCCCTAGAGTGAAATAATTTAGACCTCTTTATACTATATTTATCTGCACTGTTTATGCAGCAGCCTTTGTTTTTTTGTAAATGTCTGTCCAATTAAGAACAAAAATCATGTGGCACTGCTTTGATAAATCTAGTGATGAACTTTGGTCATGGAGGTGTTTTTTCTCAGCGGGATTGTGAACTGGAAATCTAGTTAACACACTAAATCTAAGTTTTGGCACCCACGCGGAACAGCAATCCATCTGCCGATGAGCCACATGGCCCGGGGTTTTTCAAGAACTGCCTCAATAATCCTGAACATTCTTAATATTTATATACATTAAAATGAGGCACAGTTTACAGCAGTCTCTAACAAGGCTGTTGCATTTACACCACTCCAGAAACCTCAGGCTTTTGTCCTTGTTCAAGTTACAGTAGAACCTCAGAGTTATGAACACCAGAGTTATGAACTGACCAGTCAACCGCACACCTCATTTGGAACTGGAAGTACGCAATCAGGCAGCAGCAGAGATGGGGGCGGAGGGAAGCAAATACAGTACAGTGCTGTGTTAAATATAAACTATTTAAAAAAAAAAAGGGAAAGCATCATTTTTCATCTGCTTAGTAAAGTTTCAAAGCTGCATTAAGTCACTGTTCAGTTGTAAACTTTTGAAAGAACAACCATAATGTTTTGTTCAGAGTTACGAACATTTCAGAGTTCTGAACAACCTCCATTCCTGAGGGGTTTGTAACCCTGAGGTTCTACTGTATATCCTTGGTCTACAGTCAGTGTACGTGAGTAGTAATTTTTTTCGTTTCTTGTTTTTACCTTTTAGTGTAAGGTAATTATTTTATTTGTCTTCCCTGCAGAAAATACATATTTGGGTTTATTAAAAGCTTTTGCATCATTTATCAGTAATGATCTCTTCATCGCTGTCCTTTCTTTTAAGAGGAATCTATCGTGGGATATATTTAGGTCTGGAGTCAGAAATATTACATATACAGAATCATAGTTCCCTCTCACAGTGTAATTTAGGCAGAATTGAAATACATCTTAAGGAGTACCTTCCATTGAGACATTCATAGTCAGCTTTCTTATGCTAATTATAGTGGTGTCCACAAGCTCCCCCGCAGTGGAGGCCCCATCAACAATTTCATTATAAATACCATTTTGCCGAGATGTTTGTACTGAAGTCTGGTTGTTTTTTTTTAACTTTGAAAAGGGACTGTAAAAATGACACATCTCTCTGTATGTATTCAGTCCTACCTGTCTGTGTAGCAACTAAAATACATTCTTACTATGTTTGTTCCTGTTAGCACTGCAGAGCTGTTGTGCAAGTTAGAGCTCTGTCTGATGGTGAGCATCAACAGCAAGATTGTTTACTAAGTTCCCATTAGTTTCTCCTGTGGAAACCCATTGAAAGCAGAGGGCATAACTTGAAGACTGAGGTTGCACTGGTAATAAGTGAGGATAGAATTTTCCCTGAAGAATTGTTATTACTGCTGCTAATTCATGAAATAGAAAGAACCCAGCTTGGCCCTCGGATCCCAGGCTAAATGTTTACGTCTGGCAATTAGGAAAAAAAAAATCTGTAAACTTGGGCATATTTAATGCAGAGACCATTGAGAGTATAAACATGGGATCCCACTTTTCAGAGTAGAACCGTACATTAAAGCTGACACTACGTATTCCCTCATAGCCAAGGCTTGCCATACAGTGTCTAAATCCTGAAGAAATGTGTGAGGGGTTGTAAAACAAATTTTTTATTTTGTATTGTTCTTTGTTATGGTTGTGCCCAGTGGCTCCAGTTGTGATTGGGCTCTATTGTGGTAGGTTCTGTACAAACATGTTGGAAAACATATTCTCTTTTATCTCAGAGTACTTACAATCAAAGAGCGAGATTACCTCTTGGGTTCAGACATTTTTCAATATGGTAAAACATCTTTATTTGTAAACTGAAAATTTGCAGATAAAGTTTCACACATCATGTTGTGTGCAAAGCTCTAGGAAAAAATAGTTTTGAACTATCCTGCACTGGTTGAATGTAGTTTTCTCTTTCTAAATAAACTGTAGTTTAATTTACAGCATAGCAGAATGTGCAGCAGATTTGAGGAAAAAAAGAGAAATAAACAGGATGGAGTGGAATCTGGTACATCATCTTGGGAATTTCTCCATATCTATTCTTGGGTGGATGCTGCATCCTTGTTCACTTACAATGTTATCTGTGTTTCTGGTTGTATGCTGTCTAGTCATGTAGTTTGGTTAAAGTTTCTTGTGTTGATTTGCTTGGGCTCTGCTGTAGTCCTACTGAAACTTTTGTTTTATGCTGCTGTTACTGATACTGTTTTTTAGCTAAGTTAGAAAGTGGAAAACAGTTACCTAATGAAAACCAGATTTCCTATCTTGTGTTTATTTACAGAGCCTCTGGCATATAGCTAGCATGGCTAAAAGGCCATAAAACATTGTAATCAAAATGTTGTTGTTACATAAATATAAATGCTGCTGCTTCTTTTGATGTAACAATAGTAAGACTGTCTCTTGAAGATCCTGCTTTCTGTTCATTTTTTCCAAACCCAGTGCCCACACCTACAGATTAATGAGTTTTTAAATAAATGTACTTTTCACAAATTTATGTCCTACTAGTCTGATATTTGTGGATAGGGTGGATATGTACTCTCTTCAGGGGGAAAATAATAAGTCTATGATTCCACCATATATGATGTGTAGCATCTGTACTTTATTAAATCCAATTCTGCATACATAAGCAACATGAGGATGCTACAGTGGGGTCAACCTAGCCATGTGTGCTGCAGTATAGCAATGTATTATTGTATGAATGTAATTAAGTTGTTTAAAGGGAGCTTTTTTGTTGCCAATAAAAGACAAATTTGAAATACAAATTGGAAACACGAAAAAAACCCTCTCAAAGACAATAAGTCAGCACTCAAAAATGTAACCATAATACCAGGGCTATCAAATGGGTTCCAGTCCTCAGTTGTTTCTGTTATCCTTACGTTGACATTGCTTTCAACAGTTTTCCTCATTACTTCACTGGTTCATACTTTAATGTAAATCTGGGAGAAAGATATCTTCGAGCAACTTGAAAACTCTGAGAAAATGAAATTTAGTTTGCCAGCCTCCCAAGTGTCAAAGTTTTCAAGGGTTGCTCTAGAGCAGTGTTTCTCAAACTTGGGATGCCGCTTGTGTAGGGAAAGCCCCTGGCGGGCCAGGCCGGTTTGTTTACCTGCCGTGTCAGCAGGTCCGGCAGATTGCGGCTCCCACTGGCCGCGGTTCGCTGCTCCAGGCCAATGGGAGCTGCGGGAAGCGGCACGGACTGAGGGACGTACTGGCTGCCGCTTCCCGCAGCTCCCATTGGCCTGGAGCAGCGAACCGCGGCAAGTGGGAGCCACGATCGGCCGGACCTGCGGATGCGGCAGGTAAACAAACCAACCTGGCCCGCCAGGGGCTTTCCCTACACAAGCGGCGTCCCAAGTTTGGGAAACACTGCTCTAGACCCAAGGGGATATGCGCTCAGAATGTTTACATTGCTGCATTTAATCTCGCTATATTTTTAAAATGCCAGTTGTTCAATCTTCCCTTGCTCTGTCTTTGCAGTGTGCCCCAGCGCTTGTGGCAAACGGGCTTGCACAGACCAAAATGAATGTTGCCATCCCGAGTGCTTGGGGAGCTGCACTGCACCCGACAACAACACGGCTTGTGTGGCCTGCCGCAATTATTACTACGAAGGAATCTGCGTACCCACCTGCCCACCGAACACCTACAAGTTTGAAGGCTGGCGCTGCGTTACTAAAGACTTCTGTTCCAAAGTCCCTGCTACAGAGATAAGTGACTATGAGAAGTTTGTGATCCACAATGATGAGTGCATGGCAGAGTGCCCTTCTGGATTCATACGCAACGGGAGCCAAAGGTAAAGGAAATACACAAGCTTGCATTGTTATTCATATAGTTCCCTGTGTGATTTTAGAAAGATAACCCCCCAGTTCCTTGGCATTAACTGTCTAAGGGCCTGATCCCATGTGGTGCTGAGCATCTTGGTCTCCCGCTAGGGTGACCAGACAGCAAATGTGAAAAATCGGGACAGGGGGTGGGGGGTAATAGGAGCCTATATAAGAAAAAGACCCAAAAATCGGGACTGTCCCTATAAAATCGGGACATCTGGTCACCCTATCTCCCGCTGACATCAGTGGAGATAGAGTATTGTCAACACCATGAGGATGAGGCCTTTAAACTAGACAATAGCCCAGTGAAAATGGCAGTGGAATAAAGTGGGCGGGATGGAGATGGGGAAGAGATGCCAGTAATCAATGGAAAGGAGATTCTGCTCTTGGAGAGCATTGCCACACAGAGCAGATTGTAAAAGTAGTTTTGTTTCTCGTGTTAATTGGTTGTTTACTGACATGTACTGGCATTCTGACTTTTCTGTGTGCAGGTCTCCTATGTACACTCACGTTCATTGCAGCCATTAGGTCTCTGCATTTTCTAGTTCACCGTGTTTTTCCTGGAAAATGCCAACTCTACCTTAGTTCAGAGAAATAATACCAGTAGCTGCCATGCTATTTTATGACTAGGGCCCTACGAAATTCACAGTCCATTTTGGTCAATGTCATGGCCCCCAGAGTTTTAAAATCAGTCAGTTTCACGTTTTCAGAGGTTTATATTTGCAATTTCATGATGATGTAACCGTGGGGGTCCCAACCCAAAAGGGGATCGTTGGGGTTGCAAAGCTGTTATTGGGGGTTGCAGCATTGCCACCCTCACTTCTCTGCTGCCTCCAGAGCTGAGCTTCCTGCAGCTGGGGGAGATAGCCAGAGGCGGGTCTGATTTCCCCCCGCCTCCCTTCCCAAAGCAGCTGTGCAGTGGAAGAGGAAGGTCCTGTCCCTCCCCAGCCTGGCCGGAACTAGCAGCTAGGAGCCCCTGGCTGGGGCACTCCCAGCAGCACGGGGGAGATTAGACACATCCCCACCTCCGGGAACCTCTGATCTCCCCCGCAAGAGCAACCGTGCAGGGGAAGAGGAAATCCTGTCCCTCCCCAGCCCGGCTGGGACTAGCAGCTGGAGCTCGGTGCACAGTAGGGTCTCTACCCAGCCCTGCCCCTTCTCCTCCCCTCCCCTCCAATAGCTAGATTTCATGGGGGAGGTCTGATTTCACGGTCCATGACGTGTTTTTCATGGCCGTGAATTTGGTATTTATGACTAACTCTCTTAGGGAACTGTTTTTTACAGGAATATTACTCTGATTTTTGTCAGTCATATTCCTGGAATTTAAACATCGTGGAGTGATAGATATGTTGTTGGCTTGCTCACTTTGCCAGCAGCCAAGGCAACAATCTTAGTTGCCCACCCATTAACCCAACAGCACTAAGAACTGTTATTTCCTAGCAATTGCTAATATAGAGGAATTCTCAGTGGTGTAGGACTGCATTGAAAAATGTCTCCATATAAATGGTCTGTATCATAGTTTTTCCTTTATGTGTGCAGGTTAGTTTTGTTCAAGGGATGGAAATCTCCACCATTTGCTTTATAAACCTAGAGAGAACGAGAGAGTATCATCCAAACAAACATCTTCCTAGGAAAATTTCCAGTTCACATTTAGATGCAAACAGCGTTACTGTTTGCTAGCTTGAAGCCAGATGTTTACCTGAGAAACTGTTTCCCTGCTGTCTGGCCTGAGCGTCTAGTAGCGGCTGTTTAAAAACACACTCATAAAACAGTATAGACACAGCTTATCTTATCATAGTTTTGTGTTCAGCCGCAAAGGTGGAAAGGCATAACTCAAGGCCAGTGAACGTTTTGTCCCCCGGTTTCCCAGAGCTGGTATTAACCAACAGATGCAAATAAGGAGTTTCTAGCATTCTTTGTACCTTTAGTTGAATGCCTTTTGCATGTCTTCAGTTCTTAGGACATTATGCTGTAGCATTTGAAATAGGAGCTCATGACTAAGAAATGAAGGCTCCTTTCTTCCATTACATCAGTGCACGTTTCTCCAAGCTGAAGAAGAAAGTGGGTTCAGTTACCCTTTAGTTAACAAATAACAAATCCATGTTTACCAGTGTGCTGTCAATGGCCTTCCTTTTCAGAGCTGGGGTTTTCTTTCCCTTTGCTTGTCTCCCCTCCACCCACACACACAGAAGGTATAACATGAATATAAGTTAAAAATCACTGGTACTAATGCAAGATGGAAAAGTGGTGAAATAAAACAAGGGATGACGGGGTTATATTTTACCTGGAAGGAAGAACAATCACATAGTGTCACATTGGTGGCAGCCCATTCGTACATATTGAGGTTAGTATATGGATAGTGTTTACGGTAGAGCTGTCCTTGTTTTGGTTCATGTTTGCTAGACCTGAACTTAAAACTTTGGTGAGAAGGGGTGGAGGAGAATTCATGTAAATGTTCACATTCTGGCCCTCACCCCAGTTTTAGTATTGAGCTATTTCAGCAGGTCTGGGCTGGTTTAGGAGGTCACTGTGGAATTGTGTCTCTCTCTCTCTCTCTCTCTCTCTCTCTCTCTCTCTCTCTCTCTCTCTAGCTCCAACATATGCATGCTGAGGCTTGAGTTTTCCAAAGGTGCCTAAGGGAGTCAGGTACTGGAGGCTTACCTTCTTAGGCTCCAGCCTTATTTCGGTAGCAGAGATGTTCGCTAGAGGGCCACCAATGCCTGAGAGAGGGCAATGACTTTTTCTGTGTTCTTGATCATTTGTCCTTCAGTTATGCTATATTAGTGTAGGCAATGACTTGCACTTCGAATGCCCTTCATCCAGAGGGATACCACAGCATTTCGTAACCTGATTTACAGACTGTGTGTGTTGGAGTCACGTTACTCACCACTCCATTGCAGTCACCAGGATGGTGAAATATGGCAACAGTTTAACAGCTAGCCATGGGGCTTGTAGAATTAATACTACACAACAGTTTAGGATGGGAAGTGACTAGGAATAGCATAATCTATGCAACTGATCGAGTAGTGGGAGTGAGGTTTCTGTTTTCTGCTCAGTTGTACCTTACAGCATTTTTTCCAGTCCTTTGGTACTGCCTTTAAAATCCAAATTGTGACACTGTTTTATTAGGACAATAACCTCATTAGGAGATTTCTCTAATAACCATTTTCCCTTGGGCACTTATTTATGAGGGTCACGTCTGCTCATAGAACCCATGCAGTCCTGCCTGGGTGCATGAGATATTTGCTTTTCTGCTGGGCCTCTTCTGAAAAATGGCCACTTTCCTCCCAGTTTGAGGGATTTGTATTTTGTTAGGTTGCAGATAGAGAAGTTCTTGCTTTCCAAACAATGCAGCAGCAGTCTGTTGTGGATTGAGAACCATGTGTTTTTGTTTATTTCTGGTCTCCCTTCCTTCCCAACAGCATGTTCTGCAGCCCCTGCGAAGGGCCTTGCCCAAAAATCTGTGAGGAAGAGAAAACAAAGACCATTGATTCCGTCACATCAGCACAAATGTTGCAGGGATGCACCGTCCTCAAGGGGAATCTGCTTATTAACATCCGCCGTGGGAGTAAGTAATGTTCCTCCTGTGTGAGCCTTTGATGAGGGTCCTTTAACTTTCTATTTTCTCTTTGAGTGTATCAATACAAAAAAAACCCAAACCTGTAAGCATCATCCTCAAGAGGATTGTTTGCTTTTTAATGGCGCTTCAGCTGCGTTAAGGGTTTCTGCTGGAATCCTCGACATGGCGGTGTTCTCTGGCATGTCTGTAGACCAGGTATTTAGCTAGTGGCAAAGCTTTCCTCCCTGTGCGTGAGATAATGAAAACCCCTGTTTAAATTCTAACACTGCTCTGCCCAACACTCATTATTACTGTGTTGGTCATATCTGGTACGTGTCCTAACATAAATGAACTCTGGATACGATTTGTCAGAGTAGTGATTCATCAGCTGGGGAAATTCCAACAGACTCTGAGCTTTAAAAACCATTGTAAACTTGGTGGTTTGAAATATACCTCCCTATGCATGCATGCAAAGGAGTGTGTGGGGTGGAGTTCCTTGAATTTTTGTGCCTGTGCTAGATGGATTGAATTGCCTATGAATACCAGGTTTGCTCCTAATAACCAAGGGGGTTGGAAACAGTTGTATGTGAATTGTTTTAATTATGTGTTTCACATGTTTAAGTAGAATCTTAACTTCTGCAGGGAGATGGTCTGAAGAACTTTTATTTAAGTTAACCCATTCAGCTCACCCACCCTCTGGAGTAATTAATTTTATTCCTGAGTACTATACAGTAACGTAAGTTGTCTAGTTTAATGCTTAGATATTATCTCAAAGAATTGAAAAGTATTCCTAATCTACACCCTCCCAACTTCTTTCAGGTGATAACTGGCCACGTGATATCCAGGCTGTACTGCTGTGCACACAGAACTTAATTTAGTTTTAGTGTTCTGCACCAGAAGCAAACACCCAGCTTCCAAGCTCCTTGCCCATTTTGGAGAATGCCCCTTACACAACTACAGTGTAACATTATACAAGCTGTAGAAAATCTGACTCTGAGCCAGCTTCATTACATAAAGATGTTATGGCTTTACCTTCATTGTTTCAGCATTCTAGGAGTAATGGCTGCTTAAATGATATAGTTATAGCTACACTATTTTTTAAATGGCCAGTAAAAGTCCTGTGCTTTGGAGATTAGTATCCTTGCTGTTTGTTGAGAATAATAGCATAACTCTGTGGGGCTACTCTTAACCTCCAGTCTGATGCCATGCTCTTCAGTGGATCATTTCAGCCTGATCTAATGAATGAACTTTACCTCTGTCACCGAGAGTAACAGCAGTTGCAGTTTCACAGATGCCTAAATTTACAACTGCACATGAGTCTTTTCAGTCTTGCCAAAAGGTTGGCTGTTGAAAGCTCAGAATTTGGTACTGGCACGAGTATGGAATATTCATGCAAAGGAAAGCAGATCAGTAAGAAAGTTATAAATGGAGTTCTGATAGTGCCTTGTTTTGTGCTCCACCTGTCTGCCTGCATAGGTAAATAATGATACGTGCTGGTCTGCAGCAAGATGAATCTGTATTTTGTTTGCAAAAGCAGTGAATGTAATAAATACTTATTCTGATATGCTAACCATGCATTGACTAAAATGCTGAGTTAAACTTGTATGAACTAGAATTTCCTTTTCTTTAATGTAGACAATATTGCTTCTGAGCTGGAGAATTTTATGGGTCTGATAGAAACAGTAACTGGGTATGTGAAGATCCGCCATTCCCATGCACTAGTCTCCCTCTCTTTCTTGAAGAATCTGCGATATATTTTGGGAGAGGAACAGTTGGATGGGTAAGTGTTCAAATACAACGAACTAATCTTTGTAGAGGCAGCTTTGCTTCAACAGAAAGCCAGGGAAAATAAGTCTTACCGTGAATACTTTGTTACCATCTATATAGTCTACACCTCCACTAATATGCAGTATTTGTCTCCTACTGAACAACCGTTGTACAATCATTCATTTGATCCTCTAGCATGCAAGTAGTTGGATGAAGATTTTAAAGATGTATTTATGGTAGCCCTGCTAGCTGCTTTCTCTTGTAGAGAGATTTTTTTAGGGAGATGTACATTTGTAAGCATCATTTTCTGTTATATTAGACACGTTCTGTTTTTTGATGCTCTACTGCATTCAGAAATAAACATCTCCAGAAGTCATTGCTCTTTTGGCATTGCGGTTTATTAGTGTTGTATCCTTAACAGAGGTCTATGGAATGTCAATTGGAAGAAAACAGGTCACTAACTGCAAGATAAGGGAGTGCGGCTGAAACTAGCTTGTGTAGCCGGAAACTGCACATAAGTGAGCCAGCCTCAAAATACTAACATGAAACTAATTCTCCTTATCTAAAGCCAGAGAAACAAAATATGAGCCGCTAAAGTAATCATGAGCCACTGAAATGTTTGCTGATAAACATTGTGGATTTGTCCTAATTGTGTAATATTCTGTGTAATATGCTTTTAATAGCGCGTCATACAATTGCTATCTAAAACACCACCTATCATCCTCACCCCTGAAGGTAGGTGCTGAAAGAGCAAAGGTAGGTTTAGCTCCAGCAAAACTTTAGTTTGAGATGCTTAGGTGGGGGGATGATCCGTTGGGAAATTGCTGCGCTCCCTTTCTCTCCCCAAATTAAGTAACTTCCCAAGTCCAAAACGACACTCTGGAGAAGAAATGAGCCTTCGTCGCTAATGAGAGATCCAGTAAAATAAGAATTTTGGAAAATCATTTAGGAAAAGGTGGTGGGAAGGTCATGGGAAAGGTTGCATGTCTCTGATTTATCTGCTCTGACAGGATAAAGTTACAGCATAAGGGATTCTTCACAACCTCCCTCTCTTTCTCAGGCTACTCTTTGGTCAGTCTTAAATTCTTAAAATTCCACCATCTGACAGAGCAAGTTAAAGGGCAGCTCTTCATTCTGCACTTGAAAAGCACACTGTCTTTTTCAATAAGAACATTTGGCTCTTTGGAAAAACATGTTTCTAATTGCAAATCCAAGAGGCTTGTCACTTTGCCTAGAACAAGGCTCTTTCAGCTACTTATGATGTGGCATACTCAAGCAGATACTCCAATTATAAATTTGTTTTTGCCTTCTTTTAGTAAGTAAGTTCAGTAGTAATTATGTTTATGGAATCTCGTATGTCAGCAAGCATAACTGATAGGAAAGCAGCAGCAGTGCTATGATTCAGGTTTTATTAATTCTGTCTGCCTGATTCCACAATGGAAAAACAAACCGTGAAACTTAGAAAAGAGGAAAATAGGGGTGCATGTGGGAAGCAAAATTGATCCATGCTAAGGAATTATTGCAATTGCATGCTGCTTGGGTCAGGAACGGTCTTCCTCTGTGTTTGGAAAGTACTTACACATTTGGGGCACTGTCGCAATCTGAAAGATAATTTTTCAAAAACATTCAGCTAAAGGCAGACACCTCGCATGAAAATTCCAGCCTAAACAGCTAGTTGGGCAACGTTATAAGCAACTGAAAACAGGGTCTTAAACAGGCTGCCCTAACTATAGCAGTCGCTGCCAGCACTGCATATAATACATACAAAAAATTATATTGAAAGAACATTAAGGCTGCAAAGTGAAGCCCTTTTATTTTTGTTTCCTCGCTCTCATGGTTGCCTGTGCAACCTTAATTTGGCCCCCTTGCGCTGAGATAAGATGCATTATGATACTGTCTTTAATTACATGACCACAGCCTCTTTTTTTTTTTTTTTTTTTCCCCCACAGGACCCCTCCCTCATTCTGTGCATGGTGCTGAGGGAAAAAAGGCAGCTTGTTGGGTATATTAGTTGGCGGTTCCTTCATGGAGCCGGGAGCCAAGGCATTTACTTGGTGCAGTTCACAAACTCTCCCAACATCTGTCGTTTTTGCAGCGAGAGGGAGACCCTGGTACACATCTAGGTAGAGTGCATCAGGCTACAACCCCTCTTCCAGCTCTTCCAGAACCTCTTACTGAGGTTCAGGCTGCACTTTCCCCTGCACTTCCTGGTATTGGCACACCTCTCCCATGGCCCCACAAAGTCACAGGACCTCCTCTTCAACCTCCTTCTGAAGATGGCCATCCATCACAACAGAAGGAGGAAGTTGGATCGGGGGGAGGAACCTCTGCAAAAGCAGGGACTTATTTCTATTCCTTGTTCAGTCACACCTCCTAGCAGAGTTCCTCTAAGTCCACTGACTTTTCAGATGCCTTTGAGGAGCAGTGGATGCTGTTGGGGGTTCTCTGTTCAGTGTCCCCATCTGCTCACCTGATTTTCACCTTCTGACTTCCACACCTGCCCCTGTTTTTTTTCATTTGTTGTCCCCCACAAATACTTGTGGCCTGGGTTCACTAGCCCCTCTCGCTTGGTGAAGGGGAAGGCCGTTAGCTATGGGTGGGCTTACGCCTGCTGTCTCCTGGCACTACAATAGTTACCTTCCAGCTTCTGCCACAAATGAAGAAAAAGTCCTACAAATGGTCCCATATACAGCACCGCCCTAATTCATTCCCTTAGCATTGTCGATCCTGTGCACTAATGAGACAGGTCCTGTGGACAAAATTGTATGTGATCATGTCATTAAAGACTGTGTCATACTACTTATGTCCAAGGGACTGAATTAAGGTTACACAGGCAACTGAAATTATTTCCTCACTTTTCAGAGCTTGGCTTTCCAACTTAAGTAAGATTCTTTGATCATAGTTTTTTGTACATCATTTCAAACGTAAAAATAAATTCTATGGGAAGCTATAACAGCTCTCCCATCGTGCCTCATTAGTAGAGTTTGAACCCTGAACCTTCAGCTTGAGCTACAGAACTAACTACATAAATTGGCATAGGTTATCTCAGTGGTAGGGAATGGGCTACCCAGGGCCCTGTGCTGAGTTCAGGGGGAACCTGGTCCCTGGAGTTTTTGTTGGGAGCCCAGCCTGGTGCACTTTCGTCCAATATCGTTTATCTTTCTTCTGTAGGGATGAGGGGGCAAGCAGTGCAATCTTTCTTTGACTCTGGCCTTTCCCCCCCTAAAGCTACAATCAAGGGTGCCAATTGCGATGGTGGCTTGTGTGTTGTAGACTCTTGTCAACTTAGAAATGGACACTAAGCAGTTCATTTTTCTTAGACTGCCGAACAACCATTAGGTAACTTTCAATCAGTGCCAGGTTATCTGAACTGGCTACGGTCATCTAGAGGTGAAAGTTGCATTTACCACTTAACATTATATTAAACTTCAAAATGAAACTGCCTGGCCCATTGCACTGCATCAAAATACATTCATGCCATGGAAGAAGAGGTGTTTCTACAAGATACTACTATTTACAGGTCATTGGTAAAGCTGTGACACAGAAAAAAATTATGGCTCTTATAGGGGTTGTTTCTCCTCTTTGTTTTTGTTGAAAGGACGTTATGAAGAAACTGATGCTTTCTCAGAGACTTCTACCAATAAGTGACCCTTCAAAAGGGAGGTAGAGAACTTGTGCAATGGGGCATGACAGGTTGAATTTACATAGGGGCTCAAGTGCTCCTCTGATTCCCCTGCTAGTTAGGGGAGAGCCAAACACCCCAAAGACGGCCATTGGGTAAAGTGGTGTCATGGCACATTGCATCCAGACCCACACTTTAAATTAAACACAATGAAGCAATATCTCTCGTTTCTTTCCTTATGTATTTCCCAACAGAGACTCAGTTGTTGGTAGCGCTGCTTCTAGCCCATCTACAGTGTACAGATTTACAGCCGTGCTGCATAATGAAGGGTCTGTTGGTGCTTTCATTATAAACCCCATTTTTCTGTTTGAAAGTCCCATCAGGCAGATACTGTAGAAATAAAGGAGAATGTACCAGAATTGTTATAATATTGGTTATTTGCTGATTTCAAAAGTTTTATTATGCCGTGGCTTGTTGGGGGAAATATTCTAAAATAATGGGAGAGTTTGATTTAAATTTGAAAGACATTTTTAAACTGGTTTGCAAGCCAATCTTCTGATTATGCCTTTTTCACACTATTCCATAATTTATTTATTTGTTCGTTCCGCAATATTTCTATTGCGGTGGTACCTAAAACCCCTAGCCAGGGATCTGGGCCCCAGCGTGGCAGGCACTGTATGGACACAGACACACACCCTCCGCGCGTCACATTAAAAGACAGTCCTCGCCTCAAAATGCTCTTACAGTGTTTTTTTTAAAAAGCAAACCAAAAATATTCTAAGGATTATTCTGCTCTCCTGCTAATGTTTATAAGCAACTTTTTCTGCAAGGGATAAAGTGATTGGTCCGCTCTATGGGGGCAGCTGTGACATGACAAGATACAGTGTGAAGCTCCTCCCACCTTTCGTTCCCTTCTCTCCCTCATTGGCTGTGATTAGCGGGCTAAAGAGCTTTTTGCCCATCCTAGCCCTTGTAGTTGCAGTACCTTCTTCTCTGGGCTTCTCTTCTGGTCTCTGCTGGTCAGATTCTGTAGCCTGGCCTTCCCTCTGCAGTCAACTCCCAGACTGCTGGCTTGAGCCTGCTGCTCACACTCGCTGCACTGGCCCTTTGTCCGCCAGTCCCTGTTCCTATCCCGTGGAGGTCACTTCCCTTTCCTGGTCATTCTGAACTGCACATTGCCCTCTCTTAGCAATAGGCTGACCTGGGTTCTTGCCTCTTCCAGGATGAACTGTAGCTCTATCCTTTCCTTTCAAGTCATCCTAAAAAGGAAGGCGGGGGATACCCAGTAATGATCAGCAGAATTGCTGCCGCATTTTTGTTACAGGGACCATTATAAATTTCAGTGCAGACGTATGTAGCACTGTGAGAGTCCCATTGTGGCTGCAGGAGCTATATAAATATGTAAAATGTGGTGTGTTTTAAAAACTCAGCCAGTAGTTGCCCAGTTATCAGTGTGTCCTATGATTTAAGGTTGCACATAAGCTGTGTGATGACACTACCATGTGGGTGCTGCAGAGGATAGGAACATCTGTTTATGTTCTTTGTCCTGCCACAAAAACTGGGCCTTGAAGGTCCACAGGCTTCTGCTCATAGGTTTAGACTGCCCTCATTCAGGCCCCAACCTCCTCTCTTTCGGTTAGTTTCTATCTCAATAGCTGATTGGCAGAAGTTTGTTTTCCTATTGAGAGTCTTTTATTCTTTCTATGCTATCTTCCTTGGCGTTGTAAAGGCCAAAGTCTGATATAATCGTTACGTATAACTTGTATCTCCAGAACCCTGAGTGTGCTTTTTGCCCTCTGCGGCATCTTTTCTGTTTCTGCAATGGCTTACCCATCCTGTGATTGGACTTGTATACAGTATTCCAAATGTGGTTTCACCGGTGCCTCAGATGGTGTCAGAATAGCTTATACTAATTTATATTTGCCGTGTATATATACACCCGTAGAACTTGTTTGCCTTAAACTGCTACTCAGACTTGTGCAGATGGTTTTAATATACTATCCACAGTTCGTCCCAACTCTTTTTTGACCTCCTTTGCAGTAGTCTAAAGTACCAACAAGAATGCTTGACTTCGTCCAGTCACTTGATTGTCTTGAAAACTTAGTCATGTCTCTTTAAAATAAGAAATGCCACATTTAGCTCTGGTATTTCAAACACAAAGTGATAGGCATTCAATTAAACCTCTTGTATTAAAACCTGTTGTAATAACCTTGAAGGTGTTTTATTGTACTAGCTGCATCTAATCTGAGTCCTACTTTAGGTCTTTCTTTAAAAAAAAAACCTCATCTGCCGTCATTTATTCCCATGACTATTGATAATGCATGTTTCATCTCATTAAAGATGTTCAGGAAGTTGCAAGCATAGTTTTTGCTCATTGACTGCAAAGAGATAACAGTGTGTGAACCATCCACAGTGTCTCAATACACATGGTGAGATCCAAGTGCAGTTTTGCATAATGCTTGTAAAAGATGTTCTCTTGGTGAAATATATTTAGTATGACTTTAACTCACACGTATGCGCCATCTTCAACTGTATTAGTCAACAAAAAGCAGGTGTACTCACTGCTCAACCCAAAGCAGTGTCAGGTGTATTTGTTTTGTTAGAAATAAAGTACGAGGTATTTGGGGACACTCGGCAGCAGGAGGAGCAGGGTGTTCTTGGTTTTGTATAGCACTGTAAGAGCACTCAGCAATTGGCGCTAAGAAGAAAACACAAAGGAGAGAACTGCAGTCCTGTCCCGAAGAGCTTGCAGCCCCAATAAACAAACGATTCCATTCTCTTGGCTGATTCATTGGGTATTCTGAGGTGTCATTGTTGTGTAACGTGGGAGGAAACAACACTGAAGGAAAACTATAAAGGATGATGTTGATTTGCTATCGAACCCATGGTTAGTCTGTTACTTATCCTGCAGAAACTCTTATTGGTGTTGCATAATGTGTTGAGAAAAAAGAAATTTTGATCCATTGATAGGGACACACCAGTGCAAAACAGAGCTTGCACAAATCACAAGGGTGGAGTGTCTTTATATTAGGGGTTTACATCAGTGTAGTTAACATGGCTGCAGATTTCCTTAATCTTACAATAATCATTTAGACATGCCCTTAATTCCCTCTCCAGTCCCTTCCTTTCCCAACCTCAAAATGAAAATGCTTCTGCGGGGTCTTTTCTGCCATGGATACTTGAAGTGCTCTGGTCTGTACCCATCTTGCCATTCCAGCCCAGTGTGGAATTTACACAAGTAACTTGCATCAAAGTTAAGGTGTGCATGTAACTCCACTCATGCACTGAGAGAATAGACCCCCCATCGTCTGTTAGAAAGTGGCTGCAGCAGTGGTCAGATTGTGATGGTTCAGAGCTTTAAAGCAGTGAAGGTTTGTGCTGTGCTCACATAGTCACATAAGTGTGACTATTTATTACCAGACAGTAGTGTACGAGAGGCAGAATACTTGGTAGAGCATACGTGATGTGATACCTTTTATTGGACCAACAGATAAATTACAACACACTGTCTTTTGGGCAAAGAAAACTCCTCATTCAGCTCATGTAACACAATTTAGTAACACAAGAAAGGATGCAGCATTCTCTACCTTTCCATCTTATCTTGATGACCTAAAGTACAGCACACGTTTTCTGCTATACAATATGCAAGGCTGTCAAATCTCATTAGCAGTTAACGTGGAAAATACATTATAGAGATCTCTTTCAAAGGAACATGTATTGAATGTTGTATGTCAAGGAGTGGGACAGGAATAAAATACTGTACAATTGTCAAAAGCAACAAAGAATCCTGTGGCACCTTGTAGACTAACAGACATATTGGAGCATAAGCTTTCGTGGGTGAATACCCACTTTGTCAGACGCATGTGGTGTACAGTTGTGTTTTGTATAGCATCTTCCATACAAACTGCATTGTCAAACCCACACTGGAGTAAGGGAAGCCTACAACCAGTGGCAATCTGGGAGTCCCACATTGCAGCCGTTCCCCCTCTTACCTGTGGAAAAATTCAAGGGAAACTCACTTCCTAGGGGGAAGAAGCATTTGCTCTCCTCTTTGGAGGCAGAGAGACTGGGCAGTTGTAATCAGTTCAAATTGCCCCTGTGTTCAACTGTGTTCAACTAGTTTGGACAGGAACTACCCATGAGCTGATGGTAAAACTAACTTTGCCTTTTAAAATCTCTTTGTAGGAATTATTCTTTCTATGTGCTGGACAACCAGAATCTGCAACAGCTGTGGGACTGGAACCACCACAACCTGACGATCAAAGAAGGGAAAATGTACTTTGCATTTAATCCCAAACTGTGTGTGTCTGAGATTTACCGCATGGAGGACGTGTCGGGAACCAAGGGACGGCAGACTAAAGGAGATATAAATCCAAGAAACAATGGGGAGAGAGCCTCTTGTAAGTCAAAGCTCAGAAGGGGAATTAAATAGGAGTGAGGCCTTATACAAGCTTTAAAAATAAGGACAACCACCCCACAATCCTATTGAAGAATACAGAATGTAGAAGTTAGCGATTAAAAGACATATTGTCCATTGTAATTCAGCGGTTCCCAAACTGCGGTCCATGGTCTACTGGTGGTCTGCAGAGTTGGCTGGTCACATATGGATGACTATTTCCAGCTGCTAAATTACATTGATGAAGAAAATGCATTGTTTTCCCAACACGATTTTGACAGCGATTGCTACAGCTACGGGAACACAATTTAAAATGTCCACATTACAAAAGAGTTTGAGACTGCCCAATTCCATCGCTTTGCCACACCACAATATTTCACAAAGTAATCTTTTTTCCTTATTTGTGGTATAATCTGGTTTTTAAAATCTTCAGTGATGGAGTTTCCACCACTTCCTTTGCAAGACAGATCCATGACATCATAAATATTAGGGGGGTAGGGGATTATCTATTTAGTTTCCTGATATTGAGGAGACTGCAGAATTTTGTTTCAGTGCCTATTTATTTTAGTGCAAAACAGGTTGCTTTATTTTCATACTTCTGGCTGGCCTCTGCTGGTGCAGATTGCTGCTTGTCAGTTGTTAGAAATATTCTTTAGAATAAATCTGCTGTGATTTGTTTCCGTGTCAAACAGAGAATAACTTGAGAGAAATATTTCCAGTTAGTTCTCCAATATTTCAGAGTTACAATGCCTTTGTGTTTTGGGGCTGTGCAGAAGCATATTCACAAAGGGCGTGATCCAAAACCCATTCAAGTCAACGGAAGACTCCCATTTGCTTTCGATGGTCTTTGGATCAGGCCTTTTGATTTACAAACAAATTTAAAATCCCATCTGTCCTTTAAGGATTGCAAAGAAAAGAGGGCTTACAGGCCTGGCTTTGCCCCATGACCCATACAGCTGATGACATGTTTTGTCTGTTAGGTTGTTTGTGGTGTTCTTGGAAATGAGTAAATTAAAGCATATCATGTTTATAAGTAAAACCCCCTTGTGCTGGACAGTGTTTACAAAACTAGGACACATACACTGCTGACTGTCTCTTTAGGCATGATGCATAAATGCAGATGGTGCAGATCCTTGTTGTGCAAAGGAAGGAGTGTGCTTACATTCAATAGACTGAGTGCTCACAGTTCTGGAGGAGTTACAGATGCACAGCCAGTCCCTACTACCGTGAAGCCAGTGCCAGCCACTGCCTGTTCCTTAAAACTATTACAAAAAGCTTTCTGACTCTCAAAAGAGGAAAAAAGGAGAGAATTAACAAAAGCTAAATTGCCTTTGAAAAGATAGCAGCACCATTAGTGCCAGGGTACATGAGGGTGAAAACCTCTTTATTTTTCAGAGAGTTCTACTAAGATGTTAAAACTCACTCACAGTTGACACTTAACACACAAGTTCTCGGTCCAAGAATTACGTTTTTAAACCAGTTTTGTTTCAGGACTGGATGGCTATTCATCTCTAAGTTGCTGGCTCAAATCCGGCCCAGCCCAGTGTAGTATAGCGACTGGAAGCTGCTGCCGTCAAACGGCTGTGCTGTATATGAAATGAGTTTAATCGTTCTCAGTCCAGCGCCTAATGAATAGGAATGCAAAAAAATTATTGCAGTTGTCAGGGGCTGCATGGGCCATAGAAGCTGATCTTTCCTTTTACCCCAGAGTGTGCTCACTTAAACTCAGTGCTTACACTTATAAGCAGAATAGAAGACGGAAGCTTGTAGTGCTAACTGTACTGGTCCTGTAGATAAACAGACTTCCATTCCCAGAGAGAATCCTGAGCACCTTTTCCCAGCATTCCAACCACACACTTGAAAATGTTTAATTTTTAAGCAACAAATTTACGTGTCTCCATGTATCCGAACATTACTGAACCCTCACTAAGTGCTTCGGAATAAATAGAACATACGTAGCAACTAGTAGGTTCCTGCAGTAGGGTGGTGATGAGCTCTATCGAGACCCCTAAACTAGATAATACTGAGGCACACAGTTTTAAGAAACACAGCAAAACCCAATAACAAAGTTGTGAATCGAACTCATTTTGCCATGGTTACTGACTTGTCATTTGTTTATGCTGTAGGCGAAAGCCACATTCTGAATTTTGTCTCCAACACCACCCTGAAGAACCGGATTAAGCTCACCTGGGAGCGGTATCGCCCTCCAGATTACAGAGATCTTATTAGCTTCACTGTTTACTACAAAGAGGCGTGAGTATACGTGTTCTGAGACTAATGATGTCATTCAGGAAATAACAGGCACAGTGGGTAGGGTTTCTCTCTTGACCGTTGTGTTTATTGGCTGAATAAAGAATAAAGTGAGTCAGCAAAGTCCCTTGGGCAATTCTTATTCTGTGCAGTGTACTCACTTTGTTCTCGAGTGCTCCTTTCTTACAAGGTTCTGTTTTGATACTATGTACTACCAAAGTGCCTGCTAACGTAGAGGTGTTTAAGACCTGTTTTCAGGACACTTTCACATTTAAAAAATCCCAAGTGATATAAAATGCTCGCCTATTTTCTGGGTGCTTTTCTGTGTTTATTGGAATCTCCAAATAATATATGTGCTTTTATGCCAATTCTTTCTTCTCCCAGCCATGACATTGGCTAGGCAGCAGCATGGATTGGAGAGACAGTTTGAAGTTCTGGTTTGGAGCCTCAGTATTGTAACTAATTGGGCTCTGGGTTATTTAGGTTCTCTAGGTTGGACAGGTTGCTGCAGCGTTTGCTGATGGTGAAGTGCGGTAAGATGCAGGGGAAAACTGACTTTGTTGGGATCTGGTAGTCCCTTTCTCACTCCCCCGCTCCTCCCCTCTCCCCCCCACCACACACACATGCACACATACCAAACCCCTTTGTATTGGAGATGGGCCTGAACCAGAGCTGAAATCCGAATGTCTCCGTCCCCCTGTGCTCCAGTGTTTTGCAAAATGTTTCGATCCAAACGGTGACTTGGGCTCATTTCTCTTTTTCCTTCATATTCCAGTATTTTTCTGACCCGTGTTCCCATTTCATCTGTCACTAAGCAGCTTTTCTAAAGAGGATCTATTGCCAGGGCCCATACTGACCAGCAATTCTTGGTACACCAACCACTCATGAAGGGTCTAACCCTACCTTTTAGTAGTCCTTTCCCTACTCCATTCTATCTCTAATCTCGGGCCAGGTTTTCTCTCTGCTGTCCAGAGCTGTTTTACAGTCTCTGTGGAAGTAATAGAGTGAGCAAGAAACACTTCCAACCAGAAACATCTTAAATCAGTCAGCTGCATTGAGATTCTGCTTTGAAAAGAGAGAGATGTAACAGAGCCAGAGCCCGGTGAGCAGGTTGCTCGCTTCAACATTCTGGAGCTAAGTTGTGAGCAAATGAAGCAGGAATTCTATTAATACCACAATATGAGTCTATAACATGGTATGCCTTCAGTATTGACATGTCCATGCTAAATAGTCATTAAATAAAAGTAAGACCTTTGTATATAGTTGTACCAATAATACAATTTAAAATGAATCAAATGTACAAATTACAGGTCCAAACTTGGTTGTTTGCCTATGTCAAGAACTAAAGCAGCCAGTAGGCTATTGAGCTACTAGTCAAAGTGTAGCGAAATCTGGGTTCTTGCGGCTAACGTTCAATCACTGTCCGTAATTATTCTGAGTCGCATCTGTTTAATTTGAGCCCAGATAACCTGTGAATATAAAGTCAGAAACAGTTCACTGTCTGCTTTTGAAAGTAAGATAGGGCAACTGAGTCGGTGTCCTTAGAACAAGTCTTGTTTATGTTTTAAATGACACAGTAATCTACAGCTATGTAACCAAACACATTTATATTGAGTACAAGGAGTTTCCTTTTGTACCTACATGTGACTGTGATTGGTTCTTATGGTTTATCACCACTACCACAAGACAGTAACAAACTGTCAATTTTTTATTGTTTTATGGTTCGTTGTATTTATATAAGGAGAAATAAGGACTTTTTTTTATTCCATTATATGGGGAAGGGATTATTTGTTTGGCATAGTCTACCCGTTGTATAATGCTAGGTACCCTTACCGAGCTCTATAAATAATAAATTAATACCCCAGCAGGTTTCTTCTCTCCAACGGTTATTGGCCTATCGCTGAAGGTCTGTTTCTGTTTCTCTCTGCTGACAACAGTTACACGTTATCTCTCCTTTGGCAGGGAGTGGTTGAATTGAAGATGTTTGTTCAGACTGATAAATTATCCAATAGTTTTCCTTTTGTGGGAAGGGAAAGTAAGCCATGAGTACCTATTTCCCTCAGATTCCTGACATCTCAGTAACTACAGAGGCTAAATCCTGTAGCTAAATCTGAACTCCCTAGTTTTATAGCAGTTGGAAATAAAAGACAAATCTAGGCTCTGGGATTCTCTTTTATTCTTCTATAAAAAGCAAATAATTTTTTTTTTATTAGTTTCATTGGACAAAGGCTGATGTGAGATTCCCCCATAAAAGTTTGAGTGTTTTTAAGAGGAAGTAAAAGTACAATTGGTGCCATTTTCTTTTAATATTTCAGACCATTCAAGAATGTGACAGAGTATGATGGGCAAGATGCTTGTGGTTCTAATAGCTGGAACATGGTGGATGTTGATCTGCCCCCAAACAAAGAGAACAACCCTGGGATTTTACTGCAGGGACTGAAACCTTGGACTCAATATGCCATTTATGTCAAGGCTGTTACTCTCACAATGATGGAGAATCATCACATCCATGGAGCAAAGAGTGAAATAGTCTATATACGCACCAATGCTGCAGGTAAGGCCTGTGATGCATGGCACTGCAAAGGTATCACAGGCTGGGCTTTCACACACTCAGATGGGTCTTTAAAGCTGCACGTGTAATTTATTAGCCCTGGACTGTGGAAAAAACTAAGTGCATTGGAAAACATGAACAAGTTTTAAATGCTTGATACTCAGGAAATCCATTAGAGGGGCCCAGTGCAGTTTAAATATATTGCAGTCTCAGTTAAGGTCATTTGTAATATTCCTCCCAGAAAACATTGCAATGAGGGCAGACAAGGGTCTGTTTGTCAGCTATACGGAGAGGAACACAGGGTGTCTGTTTTTCACAGTTATGTACTTGCCTTTAAGTCATAATGCTGACCACTACAACACAACATCAGGTGAACATGTTTGATTCAGCTCCACCTTTTGACCACAAATAGCTTCCAGAATGAGTGGGACATTTAAATAGCCTGGCATCAAAGATGAATTATTAAAAAAACCCAGATAGCTTGATAAGGTAATTTCTGAAACAAGAGATGGGAGAAGCTCAGGTACCCAGATACTATAGTGAGGTGCATAGGATAAAAGCTAGCTGTTACTTTTAAGTGTTGGCTGCCTTTCGAATAAACTTGGGGGGGAGGGATAGCTCAGTGGTTTGAGCATTGGCCTGCTAAACCCAGGGTTGTCAGTTCAATCCTTGAGGGGGCCACTTGGGGATCTGGGGCAAAATCAGTACTTAGTCCTGCTAGTGAAGGCAGGGGGCTGGACTCGATGACCTTTCAAGGTCCCTTCCAGTTCTAGGAGATGGGATATCTCCATTAATTTCTATTTTTTTTTCTTTCTATTTCTATAATTTTGAGATCTACAAACACGTTGCTTTTAAATGTTTGATTTTTGGAAGGCACTGAACATCAGGTCATCTTGTCTACCTGTTAGTCTCAGCTGTGTTCCAAATTGTTATATTTCAAATGTGTGTAATCCTACGTGCACTGTTATAGGATTTGAAGTCTCTTTTTTGCCCTATATCTTCTAAAGCAATTGGGATTTTGCTCTTATTTTAAAGCTCTTGGTTTTCTAGTGCATGCCGTGGAGCAAGCATTGGAGACCTTAAGCTGTAGAGATCCCCAAGATGATGACGCTGCATTGGTGAAAAGGCCCCTTGCACTACCAATAAGGAGCCTCTTTCACCATTTGTCCATTGAAATGTGTGAGGGCGAGAGAGAGAAATTTGAGAGATTGATATGTTTTTCAACCTTGAATTCAACAAGTCTCTGGCAATGTTGAGTGAGGCAACTCAACTTTTTGTTTGCTCAAATTCAGGAGAAAACCCATCCTATATATTTTGAGGTTTTTTTCAATGTATTCTACACAAATGCTAGCTGAGAACAGCCACCATTATTCATATAGCATAATAGCAAACATATAAGATGTGTCTATTTTCAGGGTGTGAATCAAACAAGGAGAGAATTAAGTCAAATAATTCAAAATTTTGATCAGTGGGATTTGCCTGTCCAAGACCGTATAAACTCTGTAAAATATTTAGAGGTAGAAAGTCCAGTTAGAACCTCAATCTCATCAGACCTCTCAAGAAACGTCTGTGTATGTTTTTGGATATTATTTCGTACGGAAATTCATCACGCAGGGTTTGTTGCTGTGGTTTGTTTACTCCACGGTCCTACATTTCTCTCTCAGCATAATGCCATTCATAATTTCCCAGATTGGCATTCTAAATTTTCTTTGCATAAATAATTGCTTTTATTTAGAAAGCAGCAACTAAAAAATACAGGACAGTGCTAGTCATAAATTGAAACTTTCTGGATTACGTGGAGTAAGGAAATCAGAATGTCATTAAATAGTCTACCAGAGCATGGTTACATACTTCAGACCAAGTTCTGTGGTCATTATTCAAGCAGTATTCCCTTTGGAAATTAATGGGAGCTTTGTTGGTTTAAGGATTGCAAAACTTGGCCCTTAGACATTAAGGAAAGTTGTTGAGTACATCAGATCACTGCTGTAGGGTGGTGGCTTTTAAAACATTCACATCTGTTAGCCAAGGGGAGTCAGCAGCATTCTTCGTCCCCTTGAGGTGGGACGAGCTGCTTTTCGGAGTGATGTACAAATCAGTTAATTGAGGCATTGTTTCTCAGCTTTTTATATTTCAATGAGTTGTGTGTAAAAATGCCTATTATTTTTTTTTTTTCCCTGTTCCTTTTCCACTCCTAGTGCCATCTATCCCACTGGATGTTATTTCAGCATCTAATGCCTCTTCTCAGCTAATAGTGAAATGGAATCCACCCTCTCTCCCCAATGGCAACCTGTCCTACTATATTGTACGGTGGCAGCAGCAGCCTCAGGACAGTTATCTTTACCGACATAACTACTGCTCCAAAGGTAAGGGAGCTGAAAGCAGTTGTGTTAAAATGCCTGAGATTCATACCTGTCCGTCCTCATTATTCACATGATCAGCAAATGCAGCTGCAGTTAGCTATTCTCTGATGTTTCTGTGAATA
This sequence comes from Emys orbicularis, assembly GCF_028017835.1. Classification (NCBI taxonomy): domain Eukaryota; kingdom Metazoa; phylum Chordata; order Testudines; family Emydidae; genus Emys; species Emys orbicularis. Next base: position 81,908,800 of record NC_088692.1, on the reverse strand, counting down.
ACAGCCAGTCTGGGGGAAGGGTGAACATGGATCGTTAATGCACCCACTGGCGGTTAGGGAAAAAACCTCAACCTCAACAATCTGGTCTTTGCTTTTAAAGATAAAGTCCCAATTCGGAGATATGCGGATGGGACCATTGATACAGAAGAAGCTACCGAACCCACCAAGCCAGAAGGGAGTGGGGGAGAAAAAGGACCTTGCTGTGCTTGCCCCAAGACAGAGGCAGAGAAGCAAGCTGAGAAGGAGGAGGCAGAGTACCGGAAAGTCTTTGAGAACTTCCTCCATAACTCCATCTTTGTGCCCAGGTAATAGAAGCTGGATCTTTGCTGTGTTTATAGGTGGGGACTAGCGCTGATATTTCCTGGGGCCCTTGGTATATACACATGAAAGCATTTTTTAATCGAACCGTAAGCACATAAACACTGCCTCATGTAAGGAGAGAGGTGATCTACAGTCTTTCTATTTCATAGCTTCTTTTCTTCACTGATTCTTAGCTCTTACCTACATTGTTCAAGGACTTTCTTTGTGGTTGCTCCTTTGTGGAATCAAAGGTCATGTAACAGTTCTTCACCTGTAAGGGTTTCAAGGATAATCAACCTGCGGCAGAGAACTGGCTTCAAACATTTTTTTTCTCTAAATGGCTTTTTAAATGCATAGGTAACTCATCTTGAAGATGTATCTGGTTTGGAAATTAAAGGAATATTGGGGGCCTTGCAGAATTTGAAATGGTTGTCCTTTCTAATTTATGTCTCTGCACTAATTAAGGAGAGTGTCTTGGTTTCCTGGACTTTGACTGTAACCAAGAATTAAATATACACACTCTTTCATGATAAAGGGTGCTGCTTACATGTTAAGTAGAAACATATCCATTAAGCTCCATTTTATATGGCATCATGGAACAGGTATTATTGAATTCATCAGTGGTTGTGATGCTTGAGTTTCTAAATTACCTCTTTTGTAAGCTGTTTTTACTTAAGATAATTGGATCACAAGGCCAGCATACTGTGTGTAGCTGTAACACTACTATGTAAGCAATCCGCTTTCAGCTTTGATCATGCATGTAGTCTCATTGTCTCTCTTGGCTGGAGAGGAGTAGGTGGAGTTGGCATTAAATGGGGCTTGGGAAAGTGTTCAGGTGTGGTCTTCATGAAAAAAACAAGACTGAGTGATAAGTTTGAGAACAGAAAAATTTTCTTTAACTTGTAAAGATCTTATTTAAGACACTCTTAGACTGTGTAAGGCAGTGACCTGAGTGTCAGGAGCCAAATTACCGATCAGCATTACTCAAAAGAGCCACAGTAGTGTGAATTCATTGTTTAATTTGGCTCTCTCTATATAATATTCTCACAGCAAAATGACTGACCAACTAGTCTACAGTTGGTTAATAACATAGTAAAAGCGTCCTGATTGGTTAATAACTTAGATTGGTTAATAATTAAATCACACAGTGTTTTAATATCATGTGCTGCAAAGAGCCACAGGAGACACATTAAGGAGCCTCAGTTTGAGTATCACTGATGTAAGGACTTCAGGGCAGGGACCATGTTTACCTGGGGGTTGTACAGCAGCTATTGCAGTGCGTCACTGACCTTGATTGAGACCTCTGTGCACTACCCCAGTACAAATAATAAATAATATTGCTTCTTGGTGGAAGTGTCTAGTTGTTGTCCTGAACTGTTGTTGATTTACTCCAATTTTGTGAGTACTGCTGATAAGTTAGCAGACCAGATCCTGAAATTAACCAGTGGTTGTGTTAATCCTGAGCAACACCTTATGATGTAAACAAATTCGGACTTCGGCCTACTGCACGACAGGTTTGGAAACCACACGCACGTTATAAATTGCCTGAAGTGACATGATATTAGTTTTGTGGAGGAAAAGTATTTTTCCATTTAACCAAAGCTTTCAGGCATTTGAAACATGACATTCATTTTGTCTGATGGTAAATTTTCTTGGACTAATTTTAAAAAAAGAGAAAAGTAAACCTTGAACAGAGGCAGGAACAAATTACTAGCAATCTTTTACATGCTGTAGATTTACACTGTTTTAAAACTTAAATGGGAGCAATTCATAAAGAATGCCTTGAATGTTTTACAGTTTTCCCCCTACTCAGCTTGCTTTCATAATGGGTATATTTTTCTTTTCAGTGATTTAACAGCAGGATCAGATAAGATATAAGACTTGTAAATAGCTGAGTTAGTTAAGTGACTTTTAAGAAGTCTGAATGTCAGGGAAATGTGAGATTATGACCTGGTGAGATTTCTCCATAGGACAAATCTGAGCAACTTCTTACTTGCAGCTGTCTATTTTTTTTCTTTTCTTTTTCCCTGAGGGGGAAGTTAATTCATGTGTCAACACAAGCCTCATTAGAAGTGTATTATGTTTCCAGCTTTCTACCTGGGTCTTGCCTGTCTTTGGGATGTTATGAAAGAAGCACAGCATGTAAATAAAAGGGTCTGACCGTGCGGTTTTCAGGCTGCTTAAAAACCAATACATCTGTGTCGTTACATCATCCTGCCCTGGCCTGTTTGTGATTTCTAAAGGGCCCAGCGTACAGCGTTGCAGCAGGAAGGGTAGGGCCGAGACAAGATAATTTTTATTGCTCTTGGAGCTGCGTTTACAGCACTGCAAGAGCCATTACTCTTCAGCTTTCCTTTTGTTTTCTAGTGGTAACCGAGTAACACTCAGCATCTGAGAAGCTGTAACTTTACAATTAGCACATAGTCAGAGACCTGGTCTACACTTCAAAATTAAATTAACCTAGCGGCAATGCCCTGGGCTGTGAAAAATTTCACACCTTTAGCACCGTAGGTAGGTCAACATAATCCCTGTGTAGATATGGCGATGTTGACAGAAGAATTCTTCCATTGACCTAGCTACCTACCGCTTCTTGGAGAAGTGGATGACCTACATCAGTGGAAGAACCCCTTCCATCGATTTAGGAAGTGCCTATGCTATGGCACTACAGTGGCAGAGCTGTAGCATCGTTGTGCTGCTATGATGACAGTAGTGTAGACACACCCTAAGAAGGTAATTAGATTTTGCACTGACATATCCATTTCTTCTAAAGATCTCCTTTTTCTTTTCAGTGATTTTATTTTCTCATTGTTTGTTATCCCCTCCTCCCTATGTCAGAACATAGATGGATTTACTTGCCTTTTCCCCCAAGACCTTCCTTTATTTTTGGCTGTCTAGCTTCTTGGGTACTAATTTTTTCCTCATTTGGGTGTTCCCGCAAAGTTGGCAGCTTCTTGACAGAAAGTCATTGATGTCAGATCCCTCAGTATTTTAGTTATGTTTGCCTTGTGGTTAATATGTCGGTCTCTCTCTTTCCCTAACGTGACTGTATTTTTTTGCCCGCGCGTTCTGTGTTTTTATTCTCTTTTTCAAAGTAAATGTAGGACCCTGCTTTAAATTTTTCAGAGACTGTCAAAGAGAGAATCTTAACACATCCTGTAAACGTGGTGGTAGGTAAGGTCACTCCTTCTGGTTGTTTGGTTGTCAGGATGTGTTCTTGCATCAACATATGACTTTGTAGTTGATTTTTATTTCCAATATCACTGCTTTTTGTCACAAGCACAAATGTTCTCTAATTCAAGAGCAGGCATCCTTGTTCTTTTATGCTGGTCCAAAGGTTTATTCTCTGCAGTGGAATTAGGGGATGAACGATGACTCTACCAAAGCACAGCAAACAGGCCTAGTGACTTCTTCAGTGATACTTGTTGTCAAAGAGACGGTGTGTCTGCTTTTGTTCGCTATGAAATTCTCCCATTTCATGCTGTAGACTTACTAAGAACTTGTCTCTACCAACACTTCATTCACAGCAAGCTGGGATGTAAATCTACCCTGCGCCAACCTGCCATGCATTACGTCACCATGTGGCACCTGCTGCCACCTCGCACTAAGAGTTACCTGGTGTGCTGTGATCTACTCCGCTTTGAAATGGGAGTAGGTCGGAGCACACTAGGGAATTTCTAGAGCGCGGCAGCAGTGTCCGTGCAGCAATTTAGCACATGGCAGGCTAGTGCGAGGTAGATTTGCCCCCCAGTTTGCCTTTGGTCTTATAGACAAGCCCTGAGTTGAGTTAATCACATGGGGTGTGTTGCTTGATAATACAGGTAGTCCTTTCCTTGTCTCCATATTTATTAGTTGATACTTGTGCTGCAGTTTGCCTGCCTTGTGAGAGTCACATATATGCAACCTGAGATTGATTAGGATTTGGGAGAATCTAAGGCCATGTGTACACTAGTACTTGTGTCGGCAAAACTTTTGTCGCTCAGGGGTGTGAAAAGAACACTTGCCAAGCGCCATAAGTTTTGCTGGCATATGTTGATGCGAGCGCTCTCTCCCGCCAGCATAACGTGGTTACACGAGTTCTCTTCTAGAGGCGTAGCTTTTCCATTGTAAGCTTGGCCTTAGTGAACTCCTCTGCCAATAGGTTTCAAAACCAAATGTGCCCACAGTTGTTTGGCACGCAGCTCTGATGAACTCTTTGATATGGCTCAATGTTCTAAGACTATTTATTTCATAGTGAGCTATTTCTCTGATCTAATATGTTTCCTAATTGATGGGGCACTTTTTCCGTTCTTAATGCCCACTCCTTGATTGGGAATGTGTTGAAATCATTGCCTCACTGTAGTAATTTGATATAGACCCAGCACTGGCCTAGTAATAGACGATCATTGTGTAAGTGGTATAATGTGAGGTGTGGTACAATGAAGGAAATATTTCTGGTGTAGATTCTTCCCTGATTTCTCTCCCCGCCACCTCACTCTTTCAGTGTTCTGTTAATTCAAATCTAAATCAAGAACACTTGATGGATTAAGATTGGAGCATTTGGAAACGGTCATCCTGTTTATGTGGTCTGCGTTCCTGTGTAGAACAAAGACCCAAATTCCAAACTGAAGAACATGTGACACCTCTGATGTGTGATAGTGATGTGTGGTAGCTAGATTCATTTTATCATGTACACCGTGTCCCCATGTTGACAACTATACTGACAAAAAAAGGCCTGTCTGCACTGCCAATTCTAAAACGTGAAACAACAGAAACTGCAGGATCATTGCAGTAGATCACTCGTTTTTTAATTCAATACATAGATTACGACAAATGTTCGTTTTATTTCCATAGGTGCACATGCAACTTTACAGACAAAATTAAAAAGCTCCTTTTTCTGAGGCACGTACTTACTATTTTCTATATCTTTCAGATGTCCTCTGTTGTGCTAATACAATGCTCATGTTCCTTTGCCCACTACTTCCCTTACAAAATGAAGAAGCTGTTAACAGACTTCTCTCAAAAGCCAAACATGTCCAGTGACTGACTGTTGCTAGTAAAACACAGAACAATGCAAGAAAACCAAGCCACTCGTGTACACTGGTTAACTTTAGCTCTCATTCTGTGTTGAGATGCTCCTTGGGCTGCTGATTTGCAAAGCTGCTTAGTGCCTCATTTCAGTACACACCTGCACTAGATGGTGCTGATTTTTCTCAAATCATAAGGTTGGTCAGTTAGAGACTTCGTTTGAGAAATGGTGGGGAAATGACGTCCATAAGGGCACAGCTGTTATCTTCCACCGTTTTTAGTTTATCCCTGGTTTGCCTCCTCAACACCGTAAATTAAGCAGCCTTTAATTGCTTTCATCCTAACCAGAAAATTAAAAACTGGACCTTGGAGCTGTACAATTCATATCCTTTCAGATTTTTGTGGGGGGGAGCTTTTAAACCTGTACCATCTGATTTTATTTTATTTCAGCATCACCATCATTAAATATGGATCCGGTTTGCTCATGTAACAACCTTGGGCACATTTTTGCCATTCAAAACATTGACCTCAGTGGGGCTTGCACAGTGGAAGGTTGTGCATGTTTATCTTGGGTTAGAACTTGAGCCTCAGATAGCGTGGGTCTGTTTCCAAAGCAGTCAAAAATGGAATGTGCTGAACATGTAGTAGATTCAGATAAAGAATGAAGTCCATCTAGTGGCTTCCTTATTCTTTCATTTGTATAGTCTGTCTATCTGTAAGCTGATTAGATACATACTTTCTGACTTAAATTTTTCTCTTGCCTTCCCTGACGGTCAGTTGAGAAGTTTAATACATTAAAACGACCTGTTTCCACATATTGCCCTTTGTTCTCTGCAGACCGGACCGGAAGCGCAGGGATGTGTTCCGAATCGCAAACACCACTGTTGCCAGTAGGAACAAGAACACAACGGTGCCAGATCACTTCGCCAATGTGTCTGATGTGGAGGAGAGCGAGATGGAATATCCATTCTATGAGAGCAAAGTGGAGGGCCGGGAGAGGACGCTCATCTCCCACCTCCAGCCTTTTACTCTTTACCGTATTGATATTCACAGCTGCAACCATGAAGCAGACACACTTGGGTGCAGTGCTTCCAACTTTGTCTTTGCAAGAACCATGCCTGCAGGTACGATCTCCAGTGTTTCAAGCATTACATTTCATTTTCTGGGCGGTAACATGTATCTTGGATACACACAGGGAGAGACCGCTTTGAAAACCAAATATAAAATAATAGGGTTTTTTAAGGATTTTTTTTTTTTGGTGCAAAAATAAACATATTTTTAAATGTGAGAGTTATGTAAAATGTTATCTTACTGGATCGACACCTTCTATTAGTCCATTAACTCCAAGGTCCAGCCTATGGCATTGCTCACTGCTGCAGAGGAAGGCAAATAATCCCTATTGTCTGCCCAGATAACTCTGCAAATCTGTTGACAGGTGCAGGGAGGGAGTGGAAATGGTTTTCTGAGCCCCTCAGACACCCTGATGCAGGAGGATTGAGTATACCTTTCCTGACATGCTGTAGTCCATGGATATTTGTTCGCAGTTTCTAATCAGTTCACTTTGGCCTGGTCACAGATGTTTGAGTTTTACTTGTGTGAGTGTTTGCCATGAAAACAAAATGTTTCCTCTGCCACGGAATGCTAGTGCGCTCCTCCAGTCTGGGACTGGAAACAATATTGTGTCACTTTTCGTGACCAATCACAAACAACTAGTCTATCTCAAATATGGAATACTGGGTACTCTCACAACTGTTTGCAATCACTGTAGTAAGGCTTGAGCTTATACAGATTGCTCATCTACTGAGAAGAAAAGACCTTATTTCAGTATAAACCCATATGCAGTCATAACTCCAGCAGATGCCTGGTTTCTTTTTGGTGCAAAATGGTAGTGGTTTTGCTTTCTGGAAGGAAATGCTGAAGATAATCCAGAGCCAACCATTGTCTGTACAATGCAGAGGTATTGTTTATTTCAAGTAAGTAGGGAAATCCAGGAGCTCAGGGGAAAGGAAACAAACATTCCCAAATTCTTAGCCTGTGAATTCTCAGAATTGAGGACCTTTGTGATCGTGTGGGCTTTTGAACCTAATGCATATATTGCTTGACTGGACCAGTATTCATAGTCCCCAGGCAGCCTGCTGAATAATTTCCAAAACCAAAAGCACTGGGGATAAGGCAAAGAGCACTGATGTCTCTCCATCATAAGCTGTGACTGCACACACTGCAGTTACTGTCCCTCCACTGACAATCCAGACGCTGTGACAATGGAGCCCATTTTGACCTCCGTGCAGACCCCAACCTGTGTCTGTTTTTCTGACAAGCCTCTGTCTTTGCATCCTGTGACGTGGACACTATACTGCAAGTAGCTCTGCAGAGATGCAACACCTACTGCTGCTATTTTGGGCCTTCTACAGCCATCAGATCAGAATGACTTTCACTCACTACCATGGAGAGTACTGTGGAGGTCTGAAGAAAGAACCAGTCACGAATATACTAAGTTCTTCAGCCTGTACTTTGTATTAGATCACTTACTTATTGTGTCCTGATGTTTTTAGGCCTATGCCCTGCATCAGCTGTAACAGTATTGTTCAGGCAATACTAATCTCTCCAACAAGCCTTCAAGTGCTTACTCCTTGCTCTCTGGGGATTTGAACAATATTTATTGTGCTGTTCTGGCGCCTCTGGAGTAGTTAGGAATTTTGTTTTTTGATCTCTTCACCTAGCTTGGCCCAGCAGTTGTCTCAGATTCAGACAGGCTGCAATGCTGTTTGCGTTACATCAACTCTTGTAATTATTTTGTAGAAGGAGCAGATAACATTCCAGGAACAGTAACGTGGGAAGGCAAAGAAGATAATGCCATCTATCTGAAGTGGTCAGAACCTGTAAGCCCTAATGGATTGATACTGATGTATGAAATCAAATATGGGCAGCATGGAGAGGTGAGGATTGATCAAAGACATGTTTGTTTGAGGGAGGAGGGGTTCTGTTGGAACTAATCTCACGTGTTCTCGACTCTCTGTGAGCTGAGGGGTGAAAACATTGTCCTTCCTACCTGTGGTCTGGTCAACTCCGACAAGCTATAGGGGGTCAGACTGAGTCAATACTTGGATGGAAGTCCCATTGAAATACCCTGGTGTGAATACAGTAGTCTTTTTTTTGTTTTCTTTTGTTTTTTGAATTGGTATTTTTTGAGTGGCTTAACATGGTATAAGGGTCTCAGCGACTTAAAACTGAGGTCCTGGGCACGTGTGGTTATTGAAGCTCATGTGCTACGTTTCACAAGACTCGGAGCATTACCTTCCAGTGCCCATGCTAAATTCATCTCCTACATTATTAAGCATTGGTGTGCATTGTTAAAAAAAAAAATTACTTGATTTCATTCTGGATGAGCCCACATTTTCTAGGTGGGAGGGTGATTTTTGTTTGTGTAAAGTTTGTAGAGTGCTTTGGGATCCATGTGCCTAGGAGATGCTTTATTAATGAGATCACTCATTTTAAAGAAAATAAAAAGGACCTTTAGGATTTAATACTTAAAATACAACTAAATTTTGTATTCCTCCCAAGCTTTCCCAAATTTCCCCCTTTTTAGTTCTCCCGTTAAGCTGAATACTTTTTAAAGAAATAAAGGTGCTTTGCTTTTTAAGGTAGACTTTGATATAGTTATGAACAGATTTTAATACTAAATAGTACAGATACAGCACAGTGGTCAGTATTGATGGTATTTTCTTTAAGGAGGAATAGAGAGAACTGAATTAGTAACTATTTGCTAAAGCAAATTTGTAAGGGCAGTTGTATAGCAACAAGTTTTCCCTTTATTTTAATAGTGCTGTTAGCAGCAGCGTTCATCCAAGGATTTGTAGATATTGAGTCTTGCAACATACCTCTGAGACAATTTCTAAGTATTATGCCAAATTTACAGGTGGGTGAAGATTTAAGTGACTTGTCCAGCAGCTGTGGTGGTACTTGAAATAGAAACAAGGAATCCCGACTCTCAGTCTCTATTTCTAGCCAATATGTTACAATCCTTCCCTTGTTTTACTTGCTTTTACCATTGTTGGATTCCAAATATCCTTAAATTGCACAAAGGGAGAACTGTTCTGATTTTAGTTGAAGAAACAAGTTTAAATCATGAATGCGATGCAAAGCCCAGCAAAAACTGTGACCTTACTGAGTTCCTGACAATTACAAGTATAAAAATATTTACATGTAGTACAAGCCGTTCTTCTTCTTTCAGGAGAAACGGGAATGTGTTTCTAGACAGGAATACAGGAAGTTTGGAGGAGCCAAACTAACTCATCTAAACCCTGGAAACTATTCTGCCAGAGTTCAGGCCACCTCTCTAGCTGGAAATGGATCATGGACTGAACCAGTGTCTTTCTATGTACAACCCAAACGTAAGAGGAATTTTATAGGTTGCGTCAAACTATCTGTGGTTACTAGCTTACTTCCTGAGTTATCTCACTTACTCCTGTTGTTTGCATGCATGATTGGGACTTTGATCATCCTTCCTAAGTTCTCTATATACTTGCTCAGTTGTGCATGCTTCTTTGGGAGCTGTTCTGCATTCTCTTAATTGGAAAGTGCATATGAATGAACAGTACCTTCTGAGGCTAGTCCTATTCTGTTTTGCATGTGTATACACATGTATAGGTTAGTGTGTCTATACATTAATAATAGTAAATGTTGTCCCTGTGGTATACTAATCTTGGGTGAAAATGTACTGCTAGGAATAACCATGCAGCAGTATTATGAATTTGAATCTGGAACCCATCTGGCAATATGGAATACCTATCGCATGCATTAATGTGATACAAGAAGCCAAGTTTATTTGCATGGAGCTTTGTTACAATTCCATTTTTAGCTGTTTTTTTCCCTACTATGGAACTCAAGTGCCACTTTGACAGAAGATCAACATGTTGATGCAAGAGGGGGTAGTGATATTGGAAATGAAGCAATTGTTTTACACAGAAACAAATTGGTAAACAAGTTCCACCCAGTGCTTTTATGGCTACCATAGACATCTCATCTTTTTCTTCTACATCTGCACGTCTTATTTTTGTTTCTGCTTATTTGCAAAGCAGATACGTTTATTACCCTCAATATATCCAGGCAAAATACCTGTGTCCTCTTCTCCCATTTGTAATAAAACAAATTTTGATAGAATTTTGAGTTGAAATTGGAGCAACAAAATATTTGTGTGCATGCTGTCTTTATATATAGATGTGTATATATAGATTTAAAAGGATAAGCATGCATTAATCATGTAAAGAAGAACATCAGACCATAAACATACCTAGTTAAACCAAAACTCAATTAAACAGAACGCTGCTCTTTTACAATATTAATGCTGTCCTCTTTCTCAGATTTCTGATTCTCTAGTCATTTATTGTTAGGGAGTCTTCCTGAAGAAATTTCTACACTTCAGACAGAAAACTGAATTTTCTCATTTTGCAGTATGGCAATATCTTGTGTAGGCTGAAAACTCTTGTGGTGGTAGAAATTCTATAGCAACGTAAGAATTTTGTTTTCTTGTGTATTTCAGCGGCAGACTATGGGAATTTCCTGCACTTGATAATTGTGCTCCCCATTGCAGTGCTGCTGATCATTGGAGGTTTGCTAATAATGCTGTACGTCTTTAACAAAAAGAGGTGAGATCTTGCATACACTCATGAGGGAGACTAAACTGGGAGGCAATGTTCATTTTGAACTCAATGCCCAAAGGGGAAGTTTGAATTTGAAACCAAAGCGGTGTTTGGAGGACCATACAGGATAGACAAAAGCAGATTTTTCTCTTATCGGGAGATGATGTTTCGAGTTACTAATGAGCATCTGTCTGCTGAGGGAGTTGTGGAAAGGCTTTTCATTACCATGCTGAGCTTGAGAGGAGGGAAAAGGGGGGGAGGGGATGGTCTTTTGGGGATGTATCTCCATTGGGACAATGATAGCAAAAATAGAACCGTATAGACCAGAGGTTTAGCCAACAATTTGAATCACTTTGGAAACCACAAAACCTTATTCGCTGGATAGATTGTAGTCAATCCAAGTGAACATGGTATTTCGCATCTCGGTAGCCTCTTCACAATTGCTGAATGTTTTTTAATGAAGAAAAGGAAAATTTAGAATTTGCACCAACGTTTAAATAAGCTTTGGCTGTTTTTTGCATGTAGAGATTTACGTTAATCCCTTCTCCCACCTCAGATATAGAGGCACTCCTCGGACTTACGACACAATTGGTTCCTGAAAATTGCGTCGTAAGTCGTAACTCGGAACCGCAATCCACTCTATTGCGGGACCGAACGTCATAAAGTCGAAACCAATTGCCGTAAGTCGAATCAGGGTGTCCATTCAGAAACGTCGTAAGTGCAGTTCGTCATAAATCGAACGTCGTAAAGTCAAGGACTGCTTGTATTTACTGAAAATGCTTACATTCACTTTACACATGGCATTTACCAAATCTCTCTCTGTACCAGAGCGATAGTTTTTAGTGGCACTGTTTATTCTGGCATTATAGGTTTGCTAATTGACACCCCTCTCTCACCCAACCTTTATCTTGTACTAATCCTGCCAGCTCATCCCAAGCCTGCTCCAGCCCAGGGAATGAAATGTTTGGTCACGTTTGCAGAGCCTTGATGATAGTTTATTAATCTGCCAGAACTGAACCATAAAATAAGTTGCATGTAGCATGTTTCCTAAAATCAAGACTATCCCAAACCCACCTAATCTCCTGCAGGTTGGGAAGCATGGAATCCCAAGACTGATCCTGAGCACAGATCTCCTGCATGGCACATCATCATATAATCAGTCCTGGGGGAAGAGCTTTTGGATACTTTTCTAAAAAATCTGCCCTAGGAATCATTTTGGGGAAGTTGAATGGCCTGTGTTATATAGGGGGATCGGACTAGATCACAATGGTTCCTTCTGGCCTTGGAATCTGTTTACATTCAGCCATAAAAAGAAACGTGAGAACCTAGTGCATTACAGTGTTTCATATTCATTCTTCTCTGGTGCAGATATGGTGTAAAGAGGACTGGAACGGAACTGGGGAAGGGGGGCGGGGAGGGGAGGGGTCTCCCATGAAGACTGTTCAGGCCATTTTCTCAGTTGGTGTGGCCCGTGTTGGCATATGCAGGTAGAACAAGAACTCTGTTAGATCAACAAAGTCAGTTCCTCTCTCATCTTGTCCGAAAACCCCTCCACGTGCCACATGTAAGAAGTAACAGGACAGGTGGTGGAGCAAATAGTGGAAAAGCCAAGGAAGAGGAGGATTGGAAATGCTAGTTGTGTTTTTAAGGATGAAAAAAAATACATCTTATGTTTTAACAGGAACAGTGACCGACTAGGCAATGGAGTGCTTTATGCTTCTGTGAACCCTGAGTACTTCAGTGCTTCTGATGGTAAGTGTGGCCTTGAGCTTCTGATGCTTTTACTTTAATATATTCTGTTGTGTGAGATCAGGTCAAGCCCCATTTTGAAAGATGCAGAGATTTAATAAGACACAGTCAACCTAAAACTCAGCTTGCTTTACCTATATTACTCACATATCAATAGTCTGTCAGTGGAAATGTATAATGCCACCACGGTTAATAAACTGAAAAAATATTTTTAAAAAGTCTTATGTCTTCTTGCAATTTGCACAGTCAGTCAAACTAGATAGAGCAGTTTCCCTTTTGGATTCTCATCCACTCGTCTAGTGTTACTGTTTAGTTGTTTTAACTGAAATGAAAAATAATTCTTGAAAACCTCTTTGATAGTGGGCTGTATAAGCTTCTGACGTTTTAAAGCAAACCTAAATACTAAAACTAGTTGTTATTACTCCTTTATTAAACTACGGGCCCTTCTAATTTGTAGAACAATAAGACAGTCAAAAGATGTTTCATATTTGAAGATGCAGGCACACCAGTGCTGTGAGCCATCAGACACTTCACGGGTGGAAATTGTATGTGGAAACAAGTACATATGTTTAACATAATCTAAATCCCTTTGTGTTCCTATCCTGTAATATAAAGAAGGAGGGTTGTTCTCTAGCTGATGAAACAATTCTTTAGTGCTAGTTTCAACTTGATTTTATATACTTGTAACTGTTCTTAAATTCTCATCTCAAAATATAGCAAGATATTTGTATTCTGGTAGCACCTAAAAACCCCAACTGAGATCGGGACCCCATTGTGCTAAGCACTGTGCCATCACACAGTGAGATATAGCCCTTGCCCCAAAGTCAGATACTGTATTGGGCTTTTAGGGCCCCCTCTGTCCCTTTTGTTGTGTATATGGCCTGCCGTTAGGGGGCTGAGGACCTCATCTTTTAAATATAGGGAGAGGCTAGAAGAAGGGGCATCATAGTGACTGCCCTTCCTGACTTTAAAATAAATAAATAAATAAATTGAGAAGTCCTGCTTCGGATTTAAGCTCCACTTGCTTCAAGTGAAAGATTTGCAGCTGTAAGTAGAGCAACCCCTCCCCCCTCCCGCCCCCCCATAAGAAACCCCATCAAGATTTTCATAGAACTTGAGGGAGCCAATTTAAAAAAAAAAAAAAAGATTTCTGTAGCTCTAGGCTAGGGATCGGCAACCTTTGGCACGCGGCCTGCCAGGGTAAGCCCCCTGGCGGGCGAGGCCGGTTTGTTTAGCTGCCGCGTCCACAGGTTCCGCCGATCGCGGCTCCCATTGCCCGCGGGTCGCTGTTTCAGGCCAGTGGGGGCTGCGGGAAGCGGCGCAGGCCGAGGGATGTGCTTTACAACTCATGTTTTGTATACTGAGTTTGCACATAGTTGTTCCCTAGTCATTTTCCATTATTCAAGAACCATAGTTATGCTTCCTTTTTTCCACCACAGTCGTCATCCTTTAAGATTTGTGTATGCTTTAGGCTGGTAACAATCAAGTAATCACAATCCTAGATAGAACTGAAACTGGCCATGAAGTTGACGGCCTCTGCTAAAGGTCATCTCAGGTGAGCTAGCTTGATAGTCATGATGGCAACACAAAGCACTGACATTGTTTGGGATTGTAGCTTGTTCCTTTGACTGCTAAGGCTGGGGTTTCTGCAGAGAGGGAAGAAAAAAATCTTGAGTCTTTAGGTGCTATGTAAAAACCTAAGATAGGTAAACTGTCTGGGAAAGAACATGGAAACAATTGCATATATAGCTTGATACTTATGTCCTCGTGCTGTGTGCATTTTGCTACTCATAATTCATGGTTGGGGTTTTTTATCTTGAAGCCACAAGTCTTCTCCCCATTTGCACAACTTTGTGTGGAATATCATTGGCTGTTCTCTCTCGCTCTAGTATACGTTCCGGATGAGTGGGAAGTGCCCCGGGAGAAGATCACCATGTGCCGGGAGCTTGGGCAGGGCTCCTTTGGAATGGTTTACGAGGGAATAGCTAAGGGAGTGGTGAAGGACGAGCCAGAAACTAGAGTGGCCATCAAAACTGTCAATGAGTCTGCAAGCATGCGTGAACGGATAGAGTTCTTAAACGAGGCCTCAGTCATGAAGGAGTTCAATTGTCATCATGTGGTAAGTTGCTTGAAATTGAGCAGTTTCCTTTAACGTACCTGTAGTTACTGGCATGATGGTATCAGGTGCCAGGCTTGATTGACTCCATGATACCAAGAGTCAAGACCTCCTAAAGCAGCATGCTAAAGGAAAGTGCTTCCTCATCACACGGCTCTCACAACGTGCGTCGTGATAATGCATTAATAGGGATGGCCGCTGCCACAGAGTTGGGATCGAAATCTTTTCAAAACTCTTCCCAAGATTTGTGGGTGTTGGTTCCAGACTAGGGCCACTCCTAGTTAATAACCGGGCTTTTAATTGGTTAATAATTTCCCCAATAATAATTAGCCGTATCTGCTGGGTAATCTTAACTTTTCCCTTTCAGGTGCGGCTGCTTGGAGTTGTCTCGCAAGGCCAACCAACGCTGGTTATCATGGAGCTCATGACACGCGGGGATCTCAAGAGTTATCTGAGGTCCCTGCGGCCGGACACAGAGGTGAGCGTGTGGGCTGGTTTTTTTCCCCTCCACTTGCAAGAAAAGGTAATGAGTTCAACACACCAAACTTGCCCATGCTGTCAGTCTCCTGCCTTGTTTGGAGCAACTGTCCTTGTCAGTGTTTTCTGATGTAAACCTTCCTCACGCACATTGGCCCAGTTACTGTACTGGCTTGGCACAGCTGTGGAGCCTCATTGGTCTGTGCTTTAGTACACAATACCCCTGGCTTTCTGATGCGTCGGTTAGCAGGTTTCTGCAGACCTTTTTGTGTGTCTCATTTTTATCACATCTTATTTCCTCCACCTCATTTATTTTAAAGGTTGTGGGCCTGTCTTTGTTAAATTACACATTATCTAAAAAGAGACCATTGCAGAAATGCAGGACTATCTCCAGTTCACTCCTCGTGTTAAAGCCAACTGGTATCTTCATTGTGTCCCATAATTTCCCTCATTCTTTTTTCTTTTTAATCTGTGAACTAAGTGTGGTGCATAGTTTACTTGCCCTGCTGGCAGCTAACCTTCATTACTAGCTATAATAGGAGCCCAGTAACTGAGCAATCAGCTTCATCATTTCATTGCTGACTTTTCCGGGGTGTTCATGCCCAGGGCTCTTCAGAACCTTCTCTGAGTTCCTGCTACTCTTTGCTCACTCCCCTGTGTCCGACCCGTGCATTTAAGGAGTTAAATACTTATACAGAATGAAATTTATCTTCTTTCTCGCAATTATCTTTTTTTCTCTTTGAGCTCTGTTAATGAAACTCCAGCTGTTCTGTGATCTGCTGCTCCTTATGCCAAAAGAGCGTTTTTCACAGGGAGAGCAGAATGTGTACAGTAGCACACATGTCCACCTCTGTGTCACTAAGTGCCTGTTTTTCAGGTTTAAATTAATCTTTCTTGCCTAATCTGACTCTTGATAAAGCTGCAACACAGTACAATCATTTAAAAAATGCACGAGCAGGGTAATTGCTCTTGGATGAAGCCCTACATGCTGCCCCTTTGTTTTTGACATAAATTATGAATGAGCACTTCGCAATAAAACTAATATTTAGTCATGCTCATGTTTAATATTCAGCCCTGTCAGTCTAATAGATAAAATCACTCACGTACATTACAGGGTCCGAAAGGTTAGGAAAGAACGTTAGAGGTCACTTCCTGCTCAAATTAAGGTTGGCCGTGTATAAAATGTGCTCAGCACTTTTCTGTGACCCTCAATTTCACAATGCAGCATTTGTGATGTAAATAATTTACAGCAACAGAGAGCAAACACCTGGTTTGTGTGAATGAAACTTAGGTGTAAAATGAAGGGCATTTTATGAAACAAAAGGCAGGTTCTTTAAAAACACTGTTCTGTACCCCATCATTTAATGGGAATATGGATTACATAAGGATTGGGCTAGCTTCTCAGCACGGAGGCCAAGGCTTTTTTTATCAAGGTACAGGTCCTGGGTCATATTGAAGAGCTCACCAAGAGCGAAAGTAACAAAATTCAGTAGACTTTGGAGACAGTGAGCAGTGATATTATAAACAAGAGAATGATTGAAAAGGAGTACTGCCTAGTCTGTTTTTCTCTTCTGCATGCTGACTTATTGTCGTCCCCCCCTTGAAAAGTGATTGCTGCGAGCGGGAGGTGCTGGGACAGAGAGGGGAAGTTGCTGATCCACAGGGCCACTGGCAGGCGGGAGGCATGGTGGGGGGGTGGAGGGGAGCTGATAGGGGGGCTGCCGGCCCACCCTGGTTCCAAGCCCCCACAGCCAAACAACATTGTAAGCAAACATTGCGCAACTTTAAATGAGTATGTTCTCTAATAGATCAGCAATGAAACAACGTTAACTGGGACGACGTTAAGTGAGGAGTTACTGTATCTTACAGTGCTTCTCATACTGAACTCATTGTTCTGGATAGATGCAGTGGATTGGCTCCTTCCTGACTGACTGCCACAAATTCTTGAGCCAGTGATTTCACCACACAGTCATGGCCCTTCCACAAAGGGTTCCAGCTTACATAGCCCTTGCTGTCAGTAGGGTATAATAATTGCATACCTTCAGTTGGATGAATTTTTCCAGGTTTCCTTAGATCTATCCCTGTGGGTCCTTTGCTGTGAGATCCATTCCATTTAGGAATTGGGGAACTTGGAAGGGTTCCCAGAGAAGGAGTAGAGAGACTCATAATAATAAACATGTGAGACACATTTTGAAAGTGCTGAACAATCATAATAAACCCGAACACCATCAACTATAGATAAGTATCATTAACACACCCACCCACACAGTGAAAGTTTAGTGATTTGATCTGCTCAGGAGTTCTGCCTTCTACTTTCCTGCTCAACCCACTATCCAACACTGCTTATCTTGTAGCCGGAGGTATAAGTCTTAGTCAAATTTGCACTGGCAGATGTTAAACCACAGTGTGATGTGCTAAGGTATATGCAACCATCTCAAATGTTGCCCTCCAGTATAGTACAGCTAATAGCTATGGTAGTAAAAGCTGCATATACCTTTAGTTGATGATCATGAGTAAATCTATTTTATGAAAATTATCTGAATGGCTTTTTTTCCCCTTTTGCAGGAGTATATAAGTAATTCAAGAGGCATCACATCACTGGATGTCAGGAGAAATAATTTAACAGTATCTTGTAACATTTTCTGTTTTGTTTCTGTTGATAGTAGCGCCCTGAGTATAGAATTCTGAAGTAATGCGAGAAGGTTATTTCTTAAAACTTTTAGAAGAACTTTCATAGCAAAAATGACCCGTTTAAAGCAAAACTTGTTTGTAGTCCCCAAAATAGAATGTGCTGCTATACAGGAGCTAATTGTAACCAAGTTTTATGTGGGTGGAGAGAGAAGACGTGATTTTCCCACTAAGCAGATGCTATGGTCTATAATCATAAGGTTTTGTTCAGACTGGTCCTGGGTGTCGTGTCAGACTGACTTCTGATGATCTGATTAAGAAATGCATGTTGCAGTTTTTGAAGTGGAAACAATTTCTTCCCCCCGCCTCACACTTCTACCTACTTATTCTTGCTCAGAATAACCCAGGCCAGTCTCCTCCAACTCTGAAGAAGATGATTCAGATGGCAGGAGAGATTGCTGATGGCATGGCATACCTCAACGCCAACAAATTTGTGCACAGGGATCTCGCTGCAAGGAATTGCATGGTGGCTGAAGATTTCACTGTAAAAATTGGAGGTGCTTTTTCTTTCCTTTCCCCCCCCCCCCCCCCTTAAACTCAGATGAAACGGGAGTATAATCCTACGGTTAGCATTGAAAAAGGCACCTTAATTTCCTTAAATTGTTACTAAGTCGAGTATTTGATTCTGGGGGATGAATATGGTCCCTCACTTAAATGTGCTTATAGTTATGTCCATCTGAGTTTTCACTATCAGGGATTTGGTCCAAGTTCAGCGCTTACCTACTTGAGCTTTCTGGGAAGGAACAGCATAGTCTTTCATGAGATCTGAAATAGAAGATATGAAAGGAAATTGAATTAGCTTTTGGGGGTAGAGGGGGTTTATCTCCAAAAAATAAAAACCACTTGAAGTGATGAGATAAAAGTGATTTGGTAAAAAGTGCAAGTTTCTTCTTAGATTTTTGGGGGAAAAGAATCAGAGTTCAGCATACAAAGAGCCCAGCTTGTCATTGTGTAGATATATTGAAAAAATAATTTTGCTTATTTTATCTTGAGTGTGAATTTGTGCTGAACGTGATAAACTGAAGGCACTGGCCAGAGCTGTCCCTAGAGTAGGCAGGAACTGTTCTTGCTCTTCCACTGAACTATGCAATGCTAGCCCTGACCCTACAGTACTACTGCTAGACCAGTTCTGGAACTCCCATAAACGCAATCATTCAAACCTACTCATGACCCAACTCTGTTCCCAGAGAAGTCAATGGGAAGATTCCTGTTGGTTTCAGTGAGGGTGAGACCAAAACCTGGGAGATATTTCTGATGAAGTAAACCATTATGCTAACAAATCACAAATACTTTGTGTTGAAGCAGTGATTCTTGGTTGGGCAGGTTCTTTGGGACATGTTAATTATCCTGGCCTGTAGACACATGCGTTTTATTCCCCTACCTTCCAGATTTTGGCATGACCAGAGATATCTACGAGACAGATTACTATCGGAAAGGAGGGAAAGGTTTGCTTCCTGTGCGCTGGATGTCCCCAGAGTCACTGAAGGATGGAGTCTTCACAACACATTCAGACGTCTGGTAACAAAACAGGGGCTTTTAAAAACCGTTTATATACTCTTCTTTTAGCCTCCATCAGATTTTTATGGATAAAAACAAGCACCTAAGGTCTGCTAAGTCTTCAAAGGCTCTGCTTTTCCCCTGCCTATTTTACTGACCATGAGTCACTCTATTTATGCCGTCCCCATTGCAAATTGTCCATCCGAAACCCTTTATCCCATATTCTGTTCTCAGATGCATGCGTAGCTTCCATTAAAAAGTGTCTGCCTGAGACTGAAGGTATAATCGGCGATTGGAGAGGATAAGTGCTTCTTTCAGGGATAGGGAATCAACCACTCATAGCAAAAATCTATGGCCTGTTAACTACGCTTACCCAGAAAAGCAACTTGGTCATTTCCAGTCCTCCTCCTCTGAGAAAAGCATTGAAAGGTGTCAAATATACACTCAGATTCTTCGACCTGATTCTTATCAAATTCTTCTGTGTCCGTAACTCTGTTTTCTTACATAGGAAGTACAGAAGCTAGAATGCACTGACCTATTCTTTGGAATCATCCGTTATGTATTTTCCCCTTTAGTTTTTGCATACTGTTTCACTCCAATACTACAAGATCCTTTAAAGAAAAAAAATTGCATAATAGCCATGCCCATGAAGTTAATAATAGAGCTGTACAGGGGAAATCAAAATATGCCTTTTAGAAAAAAAATACTCTGGGAATAACTTTTTTTTTTCTTCTCAAAGGTTTGAGGATAGGTGCCCAGCTTCTGAAAGTAAATGCAGGGCTTGGCAAGAGCTTAATATGTACTGGCAAACCTACATTTCTAAGTCTGTCTTGTTTTCTCTGCCTTCCTAGCAAGAGGTTTTACAGCTGGTGTGTTACAGAATTGGCAGTTGATTGCCTCCAAATGTCTGGAAGTTGGTAGAAAAATTATTTAAGTAGTAAACTATATGATTTTTAAACAGCTTGGATCTTTTGCAGTCAGTGGATTCTGGTTCTACACAGCATCAACTTTGAGTGAAAGTTTTATCATTGAAGTTATGACAAAGGAAAGCAAGAGGGGTTTTTTGGCATAGTTCATAACTTCTTTATAAAGCTACTAACCCTTCAACCTATGAAAATGTGTGTTGCTTAGAAATGACACAGACTGAATCCAGTCAAATCCTCTAACTACTGTAGGGAAAAGCAATCACTGTAGAAGTTAAATTTGCCATTTTAGCCACGTGTTGTTGTACATGCAGTAATAGTTGCATTCCAATAGCACCTTTTATTACAACTTAGGTACATAAATAGCACCGCTGAAAGCAGCCTTCTCTGGCTAGAGGATGACAACCAGCTAATATGACAAAGGAGTGGATTGCTAGCAATCTTACTCTTATTACACACAACAAAAGGTATTTTGGGACCAGTGAAGTCACAGAGTAGACAGAACTTCAGTTTAATATATTATCCAAAAAACCTAAACACACTGAACCATCTGGAATTGAGCTGGTCTAGTTTGAAGAGCAGAGCAACACGATTTTGACCCATTTTTATTGCCGACCAATAATTTGTAAATCCACCAATGGTCCTCAGCTGTCATTTACATCAAGGACTGACTATAGTTGGTCAGTTCTTGCACCTTGGTAAATAATCCAGCTCATTCCACTTGCTTAGTTTTTCTCTTTAAAACTACCACTTAAACTGCATATTGCTTGAACCAAACCCAAATGACAGAAAAAAATTCTAAACAAGGTATGAATTTAATCATCAGAAGTAAATTAGTGCTCCAATACATGCAAACTGGCCGAGGTGTGGGCTCGTGTGTTATCTAACTGCCACAGATCAGTGTCCTTAGAAATATCACTTCCGAAAGTTTTATGAGTGCTTAAAATGCAGCCACTTCTGCCATTTAAACATCAGTGGCACAAAACAAGTGTGTGATTCTTTACCACGGCAGTGTTGTGAGGAGCAGAGGGAGAATACGCATCACTGTAGTGCTATATAATCCATTACTCAATCCAAAGCAAGGTTAAACAAACACTACTTCACTTCAACAGTGGCACAACCATGTAATCCCAAAACATAGGTATCTTAGCAGCCACTGCAAAAGAAGGGGCGGAGGGGGAAAGCAAATCACCAAAGACGAGGCTGGAAAAGACCAACCTTAAAAAAAGATTCTTTCTTTGGCATAACAGACTTCTGCTTGTAAAAATAGAAATTGTCATTTGTATGGTACCATACTAAGGCTCTTACAAAAGGAACTTTAGAGCTTAGAAATATTCAGACATGGTGTTTGTGAATGAGCCTATTTCAGAATGCATAGCTTCCAATTCCAGAAGCATTGAGAAATAGATCTTTGCTTCCTTGGAAAGAATTTTTGGGAGCTGATTACATATACTTTTCTGTAACTCCCTATTCAGTGTAAAAATTATAACACTCACCCAGAGAAAGAAATGACCTTTGGGGAATAGTTCGTCACCGTTGGGCACCACGTTTCAAGAAAGATCTGGACGAACTGGAGAAAGTCCAGAGAAGAGCAACAAAAATGATTAAAGGTCTAGAAAACATGACCTATGAGGGCAAGCTGAAAAAAATGGGTTTGTTTAGTCCGGAGAAGAGAAGACTGAGAGGGGATATAACAGTTTTCAAGTATATAAAAGGTTGTTACAAGGAGGAGGGAGACACATTGTTCTCCTTAACCTTTGAGGAGAGGACAAGAAGCAATGGGCTTAAATTGCAGCAAGGACGGTTTAGGTTGGACATTAGGAAAAACTTCCTAACTGTGAGGGTGGTTAAGCACCAGAATAAATTGCCTATGGAGGTTGTGGAATTTCCATCATTGGAGATTTTTAAGAGCAGGTTAGACAAACACAGTCAGGGATGATTAGATAATACTTAGTCCTGCCATGATTGCAAGGCACTGGACTAGATGACCTCTTGAGGTCCCTTCCTGTCCTATGATTCTGTGAATATTTATTACCCTTCTAAAATATTTCCTTTAGGATTATTTAATGTCTAATGCTAGAAACAACTTAAACATTTTTCTAAATCCTCTTTTGCAGGTGTAATAGTCAAGGTATGAAGGAATGGTTAAATATGGGGAATATAGTGGTGTGTGTCTGTGTACACAATGTGTATCAATAGACTGAGTATATTTCATACCCACGCATTCAACCACACAGATCCAAAATCATTAAATTCAAAAGATTTAAACTTTTGAACATCTCAAAAGCATTGAAGCCCAACTTATCACTGTCATGAAATACTCAGTGTCTTGTTATTTGATCTGCTTGTGAGTAAAACAGCCATTCCGGTCTGTTTTAAATAACATAGAGAGCAGACCAGATGCTATACATTAAAGACCTCTCCTTTTCAGTGCTCAGGCTTTGAAGTTGCTTCGTGCAAACAATATGGTTTGGCTATATTTTGGGGGTATTTTTCTTGCTTCCAAAAAAATGAAAATACCGAGAGTATTTTTCTGCCTTTCTGGTAGTATATTGTGACATCAGGTTCCACATTCTTAGATGCCATTTTTAGGAGCCAAGTGTCAAAATGAGAAAACTGCAAATGGCCAGACATCAGGATTTATAAGCTGTCAGGTGAAATGGCAAACTGTAAAAGTGTGTCTGGAGGGTTTGAAGGGCGAGGGTTTAGTTTGGTAATTCACTTTGTTATTGTTCTTAAAGACTGAGGAATGAGGTAACTAGGGAAGACTTTTCGTTGGGCTGCAAGGAGAGGGCCAAGATCTTAAAATTAATGCAGTACCTTTTGGGATCCAGAGCCACAAGGTGCCTTTCTGTATGATAGGTGTTTGCCATTTACAATTTCTGTTAGATCTGCTAAACTATTTTAAAGGAGCAATGCAGGTTTGTTCCTTGCAATGTAATCTCTAGTATTGTAGTAGCACTCAGGAAATAAACTCAGTAGCCTCTTTCCTGTGGCTATCAGAATAGCAGTAAGGCACCAAGAAGTGGAGCAGAGATTGTTTTGTTTTGTTCCAAGTGTAACTGCATAGTTGCAAAACCCTTTCGTCATTTCTGGTTTAAACAAGAACCCATTTTAGATACAGTGGATAACCTGAGATGTAAAACCACTCTACCATAACCGCCTAATAATATTGAACTCCTATTTTCACAACACAAACCTTACTACTAGCCCACACATCCTTGCTTCCCTATAGCAAGTTGGGCTGGGTGCAATCGTAGTGAAAACAAGGATCTGATTTTGAAAGATAGAATTGTTGTTGTTTGCTGCTCAACAGTGTGTAAATGAGATGACGCTTCAATCCTGTAGAGATTGTTGATATTATTGTCCATCTTGATCTCATGTTAGTTTACTAACATTTTAAGAAAATTTCTGTAGGTGCATCAAGGCATTAAAAATGTTTTATCTTTAATTACATGAAGGAGCTGCTTAGTTCTGTGTAAGATTGTCACGGAAAAGAAACATGACATTTTTCATGTCAAGTGCTTCTAAATCATAACTGTACTTGTCTCTATTACCTAATGAACAGCTCACGCTACTAGATCAGCCTCTTTCTCCTACTGTCCTTTTGCAGATCTGTAGATAGGTTCCCTGTATCTTGCAAAATGACAGTTGAGCTTCCCAAGATGGTTTAAATGTTCTAAATAGATCTTCATAGCTCAGCGTTGGCTCTTGGTGCAAGAGTTACACTATTTTAAGGTTTTTTTTCTAATGAGTTTAGTTATCTGCTGGACACAGACATCCTCTACAGACAGAAACGGGACGTGAGCAGCAACAGTGCAAGTCTCTTCACTGCTCTCTCCTCTCCATCCCCCTCCCACAAATGCACGTCACACCTGAACTTGGAAGGTGCACCTGCGGAGATGAGAACAGAGTCCATTCTCCTTGCCGTTTCCCCACTTGGCACTCATGCTGACAAAGTAGCTAGACTGCCAGTTAGAGTCAAGAACAGTGATGGCTTTTGTTGACACAGTGCCTAGACGGAACCCACCAAACTCATTAACATTGAGCAACCAAGTAGCTATCTGATGTCAACAGCTTTTGGTCACCACCAACTCAGAGTTAGCAATGAAAGTTTTCTTATCATGTTATCAGTATCTTGAGCAGTCAAGTTGGTGGGTTTTTTAAGAAAACACCCCGCCATATTCTCAACCAAAATCTTGCTTGTTTGCGTAACACTTTTTAAGTCGTAATTGTTTTCCAGGTCCTTTGGTGTTGTCCTATGGGAAATTGCAACATTAGCAGAGCAGCCATACCAAGGCATGTCCAACGAGCAAGTTCTTCGCTTCGTGATGGAGGGAGGCTTATTGGAGAAACCAGACAACTGTCCTGATATGCTGTAAGTATCGCCTGTCATCTTTATTTTTCACTTTGAGCTAGGTTTGATGTTCTCTTTAAACTGTGATGCTGAGTTACCAAGGTAAATCCAACTCTCACTATACTCTTGTGAGCTGACGGGATTGTTTTTAATTTATTGATGTTGTGGTATAACTACTGGAAGCATCAACAGTCTCTTTTGGAGCATGGGCTCCATCTTACTCATGTGATCAGCCTCGTTTTGACCTCCACTGTTCATTGGTGCTGCAGTGCTACATCTGTTTTGAGCTAAGTATATTTAACGTGTCCCTTCTATGTAACCTCCCTTCTCCTCTCCTCTCTCTTCTCCCATCTAAATCCAAATAAGCAACTAAAAAGGCAGTATGAAGGATTGTTCTAGCAGTGCTAGTTTCTAATTGAACTGTCCCTGTAAACTGAACATGTGCCTTAAAATAACTTGGCTAATAGCAAGAATCCCACATTAGCTAAATTTAGGTTCTCAAATAAGCAGCTAAAGCTCTTGTTTTCTCTATCCAAGGAAATATAAATTGTGTAAAATAAATGTTTCTGTTTGGGGAGTTTATCCTAGTAGTCTTTCTTAAACCTTTCTATTTGATTTAAAATAATGTGGTTGGATATCAAAAGAGAAAAGCAAGAGTTTGGGACGGCTGAAATAAATTGTGAATTAACCCTTTGGAATCCAAGCTTTCTAATTCAGCATGCAGCTAAAATAATTCAGCATGCAGCTAAAATAATTCAGCATGCAGCTAAAATAATGCAATAATTCTTCTTCCCAGACCCATTACCACAGTTGATTGAGGTCAACATTTTCTCCTCCCTTCACAATTTCCTTTCCTGTAAGCATAAAGAGAAAGAAATGTCCAAATAGCTTTCTCCAGTTCTATTATCAGCGTTTAATCAAGTCTCATTGCACTAGAGCTTCTACAGCTACAACAGGCTTCAGCCTTTCGCTTTACATTGTTAAAATACTTCTGCTGGGTTTTGTGTACAGTCGTTTCAGTTGTTCAGTCTTTTACTACTTTGATATGCTTCCCAAACTAGCTTTCTGGAAGGAAATGCTGTGTCTTGCAGTTACTGAAATTTGTTGGAGGCCTACAGAAGGGATGCAATCACTTACAGGCATCAGCTGCTTGGGATTCTTAGGAAAAGAGCCTCTGGCTGGAGGACTTGCTTTGGTTTCAGATGACAGTCAGTGTTTTGTTGTTGGAGGAGGATGGGCCGTGGGCGGTGGAAGGAGGAGGTCTGACTGCCATCTGACGCCCCCATCTCACATTCTTTCCCTTCCATGATTCTGTGGAGAATTCCTGGCAGTCAGATGGCTTTGAAATTATGCTTGACATTATGGGAATTATACAGCAGGGGCTGGGCATGTGGAGGGACCTAGGTAAGGTGATCTTGTTTCAGGCAGCAGTAGGAAAGCAAGTTGTACAATGGGAATGAACTTGGCAAGAGATTTAGCGTTAGAAATTCCTCATTAACCTGGCATATGGATAGAAATTACAGAACCATAGGGCTGGAAGGGACCATAAGAGGTTATCTATTCTATCCCCCTGCACAATGAGAAAATCTTTCTCTCTCTCTCCCCTCCTGCCCCCGCCCAACTGTCACTCCTCTCCTCCAGGGGGGAGAGGGAAAGTAGAATCTATCCTGGCAGGGAAGGACAGGTAAATGATGCCTCATAGATTGGATTGTGCATAAAATGCCTCTGCATCTTCTAAAATGCAGGAAATTAAAAGTGCTTTTAACTTTTGAAACTTCAGTGACTTGCCCCACCCTCCCTCGCAGCCTGCCCTGTTTTCACATTCAACAGACTCCTCAGTCTGGTCAAATCCACATGAAAGCACCAGAGATGTGCCCTAACCCAGCTCCACACGCAGACATTTGCTTGGCTGTCAGTGAGCGTATTTGGAGTTGCTAACTCCTTGCTGAGCCATTTCTTCACATGTCTCCCCCCCTTCCCCCCTCCCCCCCCCCCACGCGCTGCAGCCCGTCAACGTGAGATGTAGATGTACTGTAAAACAGTATCACCAAACAGTGTCCCATGACCACAGCCAGGGTTGATGAGTGAGGAGGAAAGAGAGGGCAATGGTACATTGGCCCTGAGGTCAGAGGGGCTCCCAAAATGTCTATAACATCCGTTTAAATAAAATGAAATGGGAGAGGATGGGGTCCCAGTGAATACCATGTACTGAGGCCCCACATTTCTCTCGACAAGCCTGATCACAACCGCTCCAATTAGTGAGCTCTTCCTTCTATATCACCATGGGACATACAGACGAATGGTCAGTATGCAGAGATTTCTCTTCCCCCACCTTTAGTCCTCCCTGTATATCAGGGGTTCTCAAATTGGGGGTCATGAGGTTATTAGGTGGGGGGGGGGGGTCGCGAGATGTCCGCCTCCATCCCTCAAGCCCTGCTTCGCTTGCAGCTTTTATAATAGTGTTAAATATAAAAAAGTGTTTTTTTCTTTATAAGGAGAGGTGCACTCAGAGGCTTGTTGTGTGAAAGGGGTCACCAATACAAAATTTGAGAACCACTGCTGTATATCCTCTTTCTGGTCATCAATGGGTACGTCAGGAAGAAGAAAATCCTTGGAAAGTACATTTCTGTGCATCGTACTGAGGCACAGATGGCCCTGGAATTCAGTACCAGTCTCATTGCACATCCTCAGTTTATGCAAGGCAATTGTTGGCAAGTGTTCTGTGAAGACCCATATCGAATGTGGGAAGTTCCTTTTTTTGGTGGAGGGGGATAGGTGTGATGATCTTTTTCTCTCTGGTTTTGACCCTTAAGACTGTAAGGTTTTTCTTTCAAAGCATCGTGTTCCCGGGCACGTCAGCCCCACTGGGAATTGTTGTAGAGTGCAGTCACCACATAGATGCATCAACCTTAATTTCATCTGCCTGTAGAGGGAAGATATTTCAATATTCAATTCAAGGTGTCCAGGAAGCTAAGTCAGTCTGCTGCAGGAAAGTCAGTACACTTCTTGCGCTCAGCATAGTGTACATGGCAAGGCCAGAAGGGGAGCTAGGAATCAGGCAGTATAAATGTACCACAAGACGCACCTTTGTAGCTGTGGGGCCTCCTTCTCCAAATTTGTATGTCTTGAAAGCAGCTAAAATAAAATGGGGTGTGGTTGATGTCTGCGGAGGCAGCCAACATGTTTACCCTTTGGGCACATTGTAGTACAAAGGCTCTCCCAAAAGGATGGAGGGGGTAAAATGCTACACAGGAAAACCCGCCATGACCCTCGCTTAATAATCTATAACAGTAACTATCCAGATTGCTCACATGTTGTCTTTCTGTAATGCTGAGGGCTACTGTCAAATGTAGGGCCTTTTCTTTCTCTCTCTCTCTCTCTCTCTCTCTCTCTCTCTCTCTCTCTCTCTCTCTGCAAGAAGCTCTGAGGTTCCATCTTGGGTTGACATTATGCTTGTATGTTGCTATGCTTTGCTACCCTCTAGCAGGAGAGAGACATTAACGTCTAGATCAGTGTTTCCCAAGCTTGGGACGTCGCTTGTGTAGAGAGAGTCCGCGGGCCTAGGGATGTGCTGGCTGCCGCTTCCCACCACACCCATTGGCCTGGAGCGGTGAATCGCAGCCAGTGGGAGCCACGATCGGCCGAAGCTGCGGACGCAGCAGGTAGACAAACCGACCCGGCCCACCAGGGGCTTTCCCTACACGAGCGGCGTCCCAAGTTTGGGAAACACTGACGTAGGAGATGTGTTGCTGCTTTTCCTCCCTTTGCCACCTAAGTAGCATCTTATATACTGCAGTTGTAATAGCAGTGTGCTGTGCGTCACACTGCAACTGTACATCAAGGAGTTTTGTTACTGTTCAAGTTCATAGATAGCGTGTTCTCACTGGGATTTTAAAAGTTAGTTTAGTTGAGGCGGGAGGGAGAATTCTGTGTTTGAAGCAAGAATGCTTTGAACACTGGCTTCCCTCATCTGTAGCTTAGATTACCAGCCAGTTTAAACAGTTCTGATTTTTGCTTTGTCTGTGGTTATGGCTCATTTTAGAGCCAGGATCTACCGCTTGCACCACTTAAGACAAATACAGCGGTCATTCCTGCTTTTTAGAGGATGTAGTGGGCAGCAGGATGGTAACAGCCGTTACTCTTCCTTCTAAGTTCCTAGCTGTCATCAGACCCAGTCATAAGGAATCAACTCGGATGCATATTACAAATATATATTGAGTGAATTATGGTCTCTGTTAGTTGCTCAAAATATTAAAAAGGAATTCGGCTTTTCTAGCAATTTATCTATTTAATGCCCCAGTGCAGAAAGCACAATGACTTTTGCTGCGTTTTTGTGTAAGCAGAAAGTGGAAAATTCATTTCAAGGACACTCAATATTCTGCTGCTTGGTGATTGCTGTAACTTCCCAGGCCCGGCTTGCCATTCCTCAGAAACATAGGTATTTAAAATAAAAAGAGAGTTTTATCAGCCTGTAAATTTTTCCAATTGTCTACTGGAAAGTTTTCTTGTTGAGATAGTGTAAACATGGCCTCCAATCCCACAGAGTAAAAAAAAGAAAAGAAAAAAACCCCTTCCTTTTATGGGAAGCACTCTTAAGGTTTTTGATTCTGGAATGGCTTAAAAGAAACATCACATGTTCTTGTTTGTGCTGATGTCACATGCATTACTTCACTGCTTGTGGTATCTCCTTAGCATTGCCCCTAGGCCGCAGGGCTCTGAGCCAGTGAATATCCAGTGTTCCTGGCCCCAGCTAATGCTTCTATTCAGGGATATAGCAGTCAGCTGGAGAGGAAACAGCAATGAAGTAACAGAAATGGATTTTATATATTTGTGTGTATATATGTGTGTGCGTGTGTGTCACAGACTTTCTCTTCTTTTGTAGGGGAGGGGAAGACACATTTTTATAGGTTGACTTCAATCTAAATATAAAAAGGTTTTAAAAATAAAAAATAAAAATTTTTATATGTGTACATGTATGTTGTGATGCAGCGGCTAGCAGTTTAGGTGATTTTTCGTGCTACGGATTCTTTTGCTAGATTACTTTTAGTCTTTGCATTAAAGGGATATAATCAGGTAGTTGATTTTTGTTCTTGATAATATCAGGTTGTGCCCAACCTAGTATTAATAGAACTGTGTTTGTAGCTAAAAGAAACATTTCAGTGAAGATAATTTTCGTTTGGATTTAAACATTCCCCCAAGCTGTTTGCAACCCAAACATAGCAGCATACGATCTAGCTCAGAGGTGGTCAAATTACGGCCCACGGGCCACATCCGGCCCGCAGGACCGTCCTGCCCAGCCCCTGAGCTCCCAGCCGGGGAGGCTAGACCCTGACACCCCCCCCACCCCACCCCCAGTGCTCTGGCCCAGCGCTCCTGCCGGGCAGCGTGGTGGTGTGGCTGGCTCCGGCATGGTAAGGGGGCGGGGAGTCTCGGGGGGCAATCAGTGGATAGGGAGCAGGGGGCGATTGGATGGGGCGGAGGTTCTGGGGGGGGGCAGTGAGGGGACGAGGAACGGGAGCGGGGGTTGGATAGGCGTGGGAGTTCCAGGGGGCGGGGGTGTGGATAGGGATCAGGGAGGGGGAGAGGTTGGCTAGGGAGTGGGGTCCCTCGGGGGCGGTTAGGGGCCGGGGGTCCCAGGAGGGGATGGTCAGGGGACAAGGAGTGGGGGGGTTGGATGGGTCAGGGGCAGGGGCCAGGCTGTTTGGGGAGGCACAGAATTCCCTATCCGGCCCTCCATACAGTTTTGCAACCCTGATGTGGCCCTCGGGCCAAAAAGTTTGCCCACCCTGATCTAGCCTTATCTGTTTCTTTTCTCCATAGTATCAGTGCCTCCCACAAGTAAAACTAACAATAATTCTGTCTGTCTCTCCCTTGCTGACAAGAAGCAGATTTACTGGGCGTTGATTTTGTTTCTTTTTGGAAGTACATACCCATGACTATGAGGGTGGTATTGCAGAAGATCCTGGGTGAAGAGATGAGTGAGTGCATGAGAATGAGAAAGTGAAACTAGCTAGTCTGCTTTCCTTGCATGTGGAATATACTGCAAAAAATAAACAGAGTAAATGGTGAAAAGTAACTGGATGTTGAACATTCTTTCATTGGGGTTAATTTAATAATAATATATTGAGGTATACCTAACTCATAGAGCTGGAAGGGACCTCGAAAGGTCATAGAGTCCAGCCCCCTGCCTTCACTAGCAGGACCAAGTACTGATTTTTGCCCCAGATCCCTAAGTGGCCCCCTCAAGGATTGAACTCACAACCCTGGGTTTAGCAGCCCAATGCTCTTACTGAGGTATTGAGGATTATAGTATCTTTAAGTCACCTTTGTACTGTCCCAATCCTGGGCTGCTCTGGAGACCAGAGAACACCCTAGCATAATTTAGAAAAACCTAGGGCCCTTCTAAATTATGGAGCTTCCCTGGGCTTTCCTACGGGCCACAGCACTGCCTGGAATCTCCACAGTACTGTTTGCTGTGGTCAATCTCAATATACCCTCCCACCTCCAGATGTTTCTGTGAGGGGGTCCTCGGCCTCTCATTGTCTTCCATAGTGTCCATACTGGGAAGTTGTCCCGGCCCAGATGTTGAGGTTTAGAGCCCGTTTACACTGCTCTGGTATGAAGGAGCCAGGGGTGAGGCTCTTGCCCCAGATTTTTAACCCGACAGTGTTCGTCCCTTTAAAAATCAAAATGTATTTCCTCTGAAATAGTTACTTTGGTAATATATTTTCAAAAGTGGATTCTCCTCAGCCCAGATGACTCTGATATTGAACCTATAACAGGGAACACTTTTATAGGCATTTCAATTTGATTTGACTTGCTTTTGTCAGGAGTAGGTGTGAACCAAGCTTGCAGAGGGTTAAATGCCTTCTTGGACATCTGATTTATTTCTCTTTAATCCTTCATTACCTTGGGGATGTTTTACATATTGATCGAAGCCCATAGATGACATAATTTGGGGAATAGAATGCTGACTATATGATCTAGGAAATCCATGTTGCAAGGCTAAAGTTTTATATAAATAAGTCAGATCTGTGAGGATAATCTTGTTTTCAGAGGCTTAGGCTGTTTAATTAGCATAGTTGAAATCTATCTATGTTGCTATTACTACGAGTAGTCGCCCCCAAACCATTGGGGGCTATCCATAAATTATGTAACACATCAGGGTGGACCTTAATTTTGCGTGAGTGTATGTTTGAGTGTTGCAAAGGGGATGGGTGGATCTTGAAAATAATCAAAAATGTGGAACATAATTTATGGACAATCCCCTGTAGTATCTGAGCACCTCATAAACTCAAGGATTTATTCTGACTGCACCTCTGTGAGCCAGGGAAACGTTATCGCTGCTTTACAGAACTAAGGCATAGAGATTATGTGATCTGGCAGAAAGTCTAGCAGAGCTCGGAATTGAACCCAGGGTGCCTGGGTCCCAATCTAGTTGCCTTAACCACAAGACCAGAAAGAAAGAAAAATCTTAATGGGTCCCCAGATCACTCTTCTGGGAGCTGCTCTAGGATTGTTCTCTACTATGTATTTTCTAGTGTGTGTTCTGTACTCTGTCTGGTCTTGATTGAAGGACTCTTGGATTTGCTTCATACTTTGCAATCTCTCCTTACTTCAGTATAGTAAAAGTTACAGCTTGGACCAGATTGCATGTTTTTTTTCTGACTTGTGTTGCCACGTCCATTGGCTTGAAGTTTTTATATTTATTTTCCTTTTCTCGTAGTGTTGCCCTCAGCCTGTTTGCACCATAAGAACAAGAGACATCCCTGCCCCGTGAGGGCAAAATACTGAGTTGTGTTGCATTCAAAGTGCAGACTGATCTGAGAGGAATAGCCAGTCTTGCAATGTCATGAAAAAAGACTATTTTCATTATGCATGTGTTGCTGTACGCATCTTGTGGTTTTGTTTTGCCAGTGTGGGCTGCTGTCCTGGCAGATATAACCACAGATGTATTAAAACAGGTGATCTGTAAAATATTACTGCATCGCCGGCTAAAAATAAAAATCAATTGAGAGTTTAAAAAAAAAACGGGCAGCAGCATTCAAATGTACAAGGTATTCAAAGTATCAGAGGGGTAGCCGTGTTAGTCTGAATCTGTAAAAAGCAACAGAGGGTCCTGTGGCACCTTTAAGACTAACAGAAGTATTGGGAGCATAAGCTTTCGTGGGTAAGAACCTCACTTCTTCAGATGCAAGTAATGGAAATCTCCAGCCTTGCATCTGAAGAAGTGAGGTTCTTACCCACGAAAGCTTATGCTCCCAATATTTCTGTTAGTTTTAAAGGTGCCACAGGACCCTCTGTTGCTTTTTAAGGTATTCAAAGTGATTGTTGTCTCTCTGAGAAAACATGGTATCACCTTTTTGCTTTCCAGGAGTTTGACATGGTATGATTTTTTTTTTTTTCTTTTCTTTAAGGCCAGACTTACAAGACAGGGGACTCTATTTGAGAAAGCGTTGACTCTGAAAAGTGCCAACTAGTTGGAGTAGTTAATTGACTGAACATGATCTCTGTGTGCTGTTGTGGCAAAGAGGACTAACAGGAGAATGTTGAGTAGAGGTAGAGAGGTGATATACGGTATTGATGAGAGTGCTACTGGTGTCCATAATGTACAAAAATATTTAAAAATTGGAGACAATTCAGATAAGCACTGCAAAAATAAGTGCATGTTTGGGAAAACACTGTGCAGTGAAAGATGTAAAGAGCTCAGTCTATTTAGCTTCTCTATCCATTCTAGGTAATTTCTTCCTCTTTTTTTAATCAAGATTGAATGTTTCTCTAAAATATATGCTCTAATTCATTCATAATTTATTGGGCTCTATGCAGGAATTACTGGGTGAAATGTCAATGGCCTGTGGTGTTCAGGAGGCCAGACTAGACAATTACCGTGGTCCCTTCTGGCCTTTAAAATGTATTAAACTATCTTCTCCATAACTTCGGTGCAAATGATCTGCCTGAATCTCTCCCGTATCCTATAGCATATTCAAACTTGCCAATTCGAAATGGGGGGGAATGGGGGAGTCAGGTTGTAACTCCACCGAGGGTATTTCTGGTTTTAGGAGACGGTTGTATTTCATATTATGAATACTTTTGTTCAATGCAATTAAGCGATGGGACCTTTGCAATGGCAGGATGTAAAGGCATTTGGTGGCTGCAGTGTGAAAAGTCAGAATGGAGTGTCTTTCCAGGGTTCAAGAAGAACTTATTTATGTAAATATATCAAATTGCATATGCGTATTTAGTTTGCTAGGATTTTTTTGTTATGTTTTTGTTTTCATTCCAGGTTTGAGTTGATGCGGATGTGCTGGCAGTACAACCCCAAGATGAGGCCCTCCTTCCTGGAAATAATCGGTAGCATTAAGGATGAGCTGCATCCAGCATTCAAAGAGGTCTCCTTCTTCTACAGCGAAGAGAACAAGCCTCCAGACACCGAGGAACTCGATCTGGAGACTGAAAACATGGAGAGCATTCCTTTAGATCCCTCCTCCACCCTCCAACCCACTGACAAGCACTCAGGACACAAAGCTGAGAACGGCCCAGGCGTGGTGGTGCTGCGGGCCAGCTTTGAGGAGAGACAGCCGTACGCGCATATGAACGGAGGACGCAAGAACGAACGGGCCTTACCTTTGCCCCAGTCTTCGGCCTGCTGATCCTTAAAACCCAGAATCTCACAAAAACACACACGTTGGGGGAAGAAAGACCGAAAAGAAAATATATTCAAAAGCCTACTGTACCTCAGTGGATCTTCAGAACTGCCATAGCTGCACACGGGAGAATCCTCTTTTCAGTAAACACAATAGTTTTTTCTTTGTTCAATATGCAAGCAGATGTTTATTTCAGTAAAGGACTCTGTTCAGTGGGGCGCACAGTCAGCCTTTTAAAACTCTAATGTTAACACTTAATAGCAACAGAAAACTTGAGATCTGATGTCTCTCTCTTCTCTTTCTCTCTCTCTCTCTCTCTTTTTCTTTCTGCTTCATAATGGGAAACATATCTGCGTGCAAGTTCAACCATACAGCACTTTTATCAGATCAAAGAAATTGCAGGCCAGGTGGCTCCCCGTTAGCCCTTGCAACACCTGCTTAACACTGTAGGTCTTTATAAAAACAGAATTGAAAAAAAAAAAAAAAAAAAGACTGGATTTTTAATGTTACTCTAACCTTTTTAGGAACATGTAAAAGAATTAAAAAAGGGCCATCATTCGTCCAAGGTTGTTACCATTTTCAACGCTGCCAAATTTTGCCAAAAAAAACCTGAACTTTTTTGGGGTGGTGGTGGTTTTGTTTCACGGGGGGTGGGGTGGGGGGTTGTTTGTTTTTTGTAGGCTTGGAAGGAGCACAGTAATCAACTGCTCCATTTAAAAGAGATACTGACCAATACACTCCATTCAATCATACACTGGTATTTAAAAAAAAATCAGATTGTCTAGATCTTTTTTAAACTGGACAAAACATGATTTGTTTTCTCATGATGGAGAGGAAAGGGGGGGCGGGGTTTAGAAACAGCCCTCCCTCTGCCCGCCCTCCCCCACCAAGAATTCTGGACAAAACTGGCAGTGGTGAGCCAAATCTCTCTCTCTCTCTCTCTCTCTCTCTCTCACTCTCACACACACACACACTTTCTCTCTCTCTCTCTTTTATATATATTTCGTGCAAAAAGTTGATGGCACGCCAAAAACAGCAAGCCAGCCTGAAATGACCCAGAAGGAATCTCCATTGTTGTAGCCTGCCCTCCTTCTCAGGCTCGCAGGAAAACACATGTCGAAACAAAAATTGGAGAAGACAAAAAGTGGTAACGGATTCAAGCATATGACGCTTTGTTGACCTTTTCTCTCTGTTATTAAGACTTCTCAAAGGGTCTTGCAGTTCTATGTTAGACCATGGATCATTTGCATACACATTGTCTTTTGTGTCACTTTTATAACTTTTTTACGGTTCAGATACTCATCTATATGTCTGTACAGAAAAAAGCTGCTATTTTTTTTGTTCTTTATCTTTGTGGATTTAATCTATGAAAACCTTCAGGTCTGCCCTCCTTCCCTTCCCCCCACTCCAACAAATTTCTTATGCTTTGTACTATAGTGTGTAACTTTTACTTCCTTCTTCCTAGTAA
The DNA here is from genome assembly GCF_028017835.1 of Emys orbicularis. NCBI lineage: Eukaryota > Metazoa > Chordata > Testudines > Emydidae > Emys > Emys orbicularis. The sequence goes on along the minus strand of NC_088692.1, from coordinate 81,872,938 downwards.
CTGATCCCTGTAACATGATTTGCCATGAACTGTTTAATGCCTTTTTATAAATACATTTCCTCCTTTTTTCCCCATTAGTTGTTTTACAACATCTTGGCTGTGTGGGATACAGAGCTCTTGAAGGGACTGGGAGAGAAGGGGTACACAGCCAGTAGCACTCCAGTGGTGCTGTGGTAGTGGTGGTTTGAACCCTATCCTCCCTCCCTCCCTCCGCTAACCTCTGCCCATGCAGCACGCGAGTCTGTTACAGTGCAAGGCACGATACAAACTCAGGTCAGAAAAAAAAAAGGTTACATATTGAGTACATTCTTGTTCAGTGTTCATATTCATCGTTGTACAAGAGTCAGCCCCCCTCCTTCCCTTGCCTTTTGTTTTGGTTGTGACACACGCATATATATATATTTTTTTAATTGTTGGGTACAACAGCGGACACCAGGCTTTTGGGTCTCTATTTTTTAAAATGAATATTTCAACCCTTCCATCCCATGAACAACAGCTGTGTTTAGTCTACATCGGTTGAGCTGTCGGTGCCAGGCGTTTTGATGTAGATGGCCATTCAACGTTCTGATCTAGCAGACCCCAGCTACTAGGCCTTCTCATTAGAAGATGTTGAAAGGCCACATTCTGGGCTGCACCTTGTTCAAGATCCCCCGATTTGCCAGCAGCCTCGGTGATAGCATGCTGTATGAGATCAGGCAGGGAGGATGTGTGCGCTCTTAAGTGGGTCGGGGCCACCAGATTTGCTAGCAAACAGTTAAATGCAGCAGCTATGGAAACCTGTACAAATACAAGCTTGTTGCTCAAACCATAGACCAAACTTCAGCACAAAAGAGAAATAGTAGCTTGCTTGTTTGGCAGAGGAAGCTTTATGAATGTGGAGGGCAAGGAGGCAGGGTTTAAGGAGGGTGTGGTGGGGGCCATGATGTAAGTCTAAAACAAAGGAGTCATAATAGTTGCTCATCTGAAGTTAGTTATAGCATCTAACCCCTTGTTTAGCACTGATCCAACCAAATGATGGCAGTAAAGAGGTTGTTCTGGGATGGAAATGTTAAATTTTTTTGAGTAAGAACAAAGAATTAAAATATACTGATTGCTCGTTGTGACTGGAGATTTAAAAAAAAACTGTTTGTAGTGCTTTTTGCTTGTGTAGTTTTTAGGTCCCACTATCTTCTCTTGCCTCTGTCCCATAGTTATTTTTCCCTTTAAAGAAAAAACAAACAAAAAAACAAAAAAAGTTAATTAAGAAGGTATTCTATGTAGGATTTTTTTATTTATTTTTGTGATATCAGTTTAAATCACTGTAGAGATGCCCCATAATAAATTTAAATACTGAGATAAGGGTTTTCAAGTATGACAGGGGGACAGTTTTTGATTTTTTTCAAACATTTATCTACCTCACTCTTATTTTTTTATATGTGTATATATAAAAAAAATACATCTCACATTTCTCAGCAGCCGATAGAAATGCCGTTGATACTGGTAACTTCTCACTCACTCTACAAACCACATACTCTAGGTTTTGGAGAGAAGCGGTCGCTACTTTTCCCAAAGGGTCACTTCAGAGGGTTGTTCTCATGTTATTTTATAGCAGTTTGCCCTTTTCTTGGTAGCATTTTTAAGATGTATGTTGGGGGGAGGGGAGGAGACACACCTGAGAATCGTTTGACTTAAGACCACCATTCTTTAAGGAGTCTCGGAAGCTGTGAAATGCACTGTCATTGCAGTCATAGTGCAGAAAACCATTATGTTCTGCTGATTTGGGACAGAGCTGACTGCTGTAAGGGGATTGAATGATGATATTTGGTCAAATTCATTATGGAAGCCAATTGTTTACAATATTTGAAGGTCTAGGGTTGCTAGAATGAAATAAACGGCCTTTCTGTTAATCCTTAAGAGTGGGCTAAGTCATTCTTGCCAATTTTTCTCAGATGCCACAAGCACCAAAAGGACATCTGACTGAATCAATACCTAAAAATAAATTGGAACATACTGCAGTAGTATTGCTTTCTTGACCAAATCAAACAGGGCAAAAAATGTCACAGGCTACCTGATAACACTACACTGAGTTGACAACTTGGGATCTTTACATTTGCTGCTTCTGTTTGGCGAGAGCCCTGATTTCTCAAAACTAAACGTTAAATGGGAAATTTGAATGTGCCAGTAGAAATCCAGTCCCTCCCAACCCCCTCTCTACGCATACTTCATCACTCTGGATTTTCTGATGGACCAGCCGTCAAATTCTGACTTCCCTCTGACAGTGCTTAACTGGTTTACAAGCGTACAGTACTAACATAACACAAGCCTGCCATTAACACGATGTATAATGTTTCTCTTTTTCTGATTCTGGCAGCTGTTCATGCAGGTGTTAGTTGTGGTATCTGAATAATGTGGCACTTGGCTACTTTGAGATGTACATGGCCTCTTGAATATACAGTGCTGCGGTTAAGTACGACAGAGTTTGTCTTTGGAGGGAGTGTTTCTCCCTAACACCAGAAAAAACCAACGTTTCAGATTGACTGGGTTTCCTTTTTGTTTTTTAATTTCCCTAATTTGACAGTGACCTTTTGGTGTAGTGACTGCTCCTCTCTCTTGCACATATTGATTTCCACAACTGGAGATCCTCAGATCTTTCAGCTGGCTATGAGGGTTTTGTTAAAACTGTCCAAGTTAATGTTGGTTTTTTTTTTTTTTTTTAATTGTTATGTAGGTGGTTACAAAAAATATTAGGTATAAACACTAACAATATAGTACCCCATCATGATAAACATTTCAAAAGCACTTAAATGAAAGTCAGTCATGTGACTAAACAAAGTATGCATGTGTGATGACAAAGTCAGCTCTCTTGGGACCAAACCACCTTAACAATACCATTGTATTTTCTGCTCACAATTCTAGCCTAATTCCATATTGGTTTCTACAGCATTTTGTTGTTGTTGTGTTGTGCATTCTGAATAGCTTTATCCACATGGGTTTTTCATGCAGACCTCCCTTTGACAGTAAATAACATTGTTTGTGCATTTGAACAACGGTGAATTAATGGCTTGATATTGGCATAAAATGGCGTGTAATGCTTCCTTTTCCTGAGAGACCACTGGCTTGCTGGTATGGAGAATTTAGAACTTCAGCTGTGTTTGAATAAAACTGTAGTAATCCCATTTCTGAGCATGATTTAAAAAAAACAAAAACCCACCCAACCCACAAAACAAGCATTCTGACAAATGGTACCAAGATATCAGTAACAAATTGGCATCACTAAGGGAGCAAGAAACTTTGATTTAAGTATTTGGGCCATTCTTTTCCTCTGATTTTCTCATTGTTAAATCTTTCAGTGGTACAGAAGGTGGTTTGGTTGCAAAGGAAGGTGACTATTGTATAAATACAGAAGCATCACATGCTTGGTACTAAATCTGATATTCTTTTTGTTGGGGTAATAGACTAGACACAGAAGCCAAGTATGATGCAAAACTTGAGGCCAGCATATGTTCCACCAAGCCTCTTTCTCGGTGTGATGCCTCGGTTCTTTAAAGCTGGTTCTAAGTGATGTATGACTTTAGATTTGTTTGCACTGATGCTCCTGTTGGTGTCAATAAAAAGCCCAGTTTGCCCAGGATGACTGGTCACCAGATGGAACTGCTATTAGATCCTCTGGGAACTGCTGAGGGTTGTTAAGTACAATCCAAGCCTAAATGAATGATGCTCCTGTTGTTAGTATACATATATGTATATTTTAAAAACCCTTTTCATTCCAGTAGTACAAGTAACACTTTCTTCTGTTACTCTTTTTATTTTGTTTGTCAACAATGTATTTAATCACTGGGCTAAGCAACAATGGGGGAAAGTGCAAGAGATCCACTCCTTATTAACCAGTGAAAGCCGGATATTGCAGCTCCACTCTAAGTAGTTGATGCAAACAATAATTACAAATAAAGGATGATGCAGATTAAACATTAATTGCCAGAGGTGCTGAAGATACAGAACTGTGGGTAGTCAGGGGCTCAGTGAGTGCCTCGATCCAGAAGACCGGTTGTTCTGAGTAAAGGCGTTTAGATTACTTTTTGTGCTTTTAAGAAACTCAGCCCGGTGAGTTGGAATTGAGAGTGGTAGGGCGGAGAGATGAGAACAAAGGATGGAAAAGCATATTCACAAAGACACGGGGCTTGGCAGAAGTTTGCGATAGTTCCAGAGCTTGGTATGTGGAACGGCATCGAGGCTCAGGCATCATCATTCTAATCATTTGGTACTTGTAAATAAACCTCTTAATTTCCCAGCTGTGGAGGAAAATTCATTACCAGGAGGTTTACAGAGGTCATTGGTCAATATGAATTGCTGTGCATCAGCTCTGTCAGTCTGTTTGCAAGTACCATATGACTATCAATAGTACGTGTGCATGTGCGCGTGGTCACCTTTTTTGTATGCATTATGTTGATTAGTTAATCCATTAGCATTTTCAATAGGGCTTTTAAGTCCAGTAGATTACGGGTAGTCAGTTGACGGAGATCTGGTTTACAAGAACTAATTAAATGTTTCATTGCATTTTGTAGTACATGGAATAATAATACATAGAATAATTTTATAAAATGTTTGTAGTTTATAAATGCCTATAAAATAATTTAAAGGCACTTTCGTGTGTGTGTTTGTATATGATCGGTTTTTTTTGATGGTACCAGTTTACTAGCTAGCTTTACAATATGCCAAAAAGGATCATTAACTTGTCCAACTCATGGTTCATCCCTTTTCCCCCAAGCGTTGTGTCCCGGTGTACAGTAAATGAGTAAATAAAGAGGTTGGGAAAATGTTCTGTATCTTCAGTATCCTGGTCTTCCAGAACCCTCTGGTTGGGGTGGGATCATCTTAACTGGTCATTTCACTTTACTGTATAGTGCAGTTAATGGATTGAAAGAACCTCATTGGTTATGGAAACAGAATAGGTATTGCTGCTAAGCAGTCTTAGTTGTGTTATTCAGTACCGTTTTTTCTTATTGTTGCCAGGTGGGTTGAAGGATGTGACTGTGTAATAGACAGCATGATGAAAGGCAGTTTTCATAGTTATCATTGAATTAAAGAAAACTATGTTTACAGATTTCTTATCACTTCAAATACGCTGGTTTTGTATGCAGCCTATACAATTTATGTGGATATCTAGCATCATTAGAGCTTTGTTGAGATGAACAAGGAAGGGTCCCTATTTATTTTTATTTAAATAAGAATACCGAAGATCCTTTTTTTTTTTTTTCCCAAATTAGACTGAACATTTCTCCTCCCCTACCTTTTGAAGGTTATGGATGGTTTAGATGCCTTTGAGAATTATCTTTCTGTTTTCTAAACCAGTGAGGTTTGAGTTGAAAGGATTGGCCAGAGTTTGTCTACCTCTGGGACAAAAGCAAAACTAGAAAGCGCTATGGAACTGATGCATTTGCAAATACAACATTTACCAAGTTTTCTTGTTTAAAAAAGCTTTTTTTTAAAAAAAAAATTAAAACAGTAATAACATGGCCAATTTATTACATTAAAAAAGACTTGCTGTGTATAAATTATTCCTAAAGAAATTCCTGTGTTTATATTAAAATGAATCAGTAGATAAAAAAAAATTTCAAAATGTTTTTGTATATTCTGTTGTAAGAATTTATTCCTGTTATTGCGATATACTCTGGATTCTTTACATTATGGAAAAAAAAGAAACTTTGTCTATTTTGAATGGCTCCTTTAGTTTTCTCTTACTCTGCTTTTTTCTAGTAGTTACAGTACTACATGATTTAAGTTAAATAAAAGAATTCTGTATGCATTTGGCTGTCTTCTGATTTTTGTTATTTGCTAGCCCGAACTTAAGCAAAGAAAGTATAGTCCCAGAAAACTAAAAATTCTACCTCTCCTGTAGTGGATAGCTTTTTTTTTTTTTTTTTTAAACATAAAAGCTGTGTAGGGGGCAGGCTAACTAAAATACTCCCATATTGCGGGACAGATCAGTTTTAAGGTATCCCATCCGTTTAGTGTATAAAGGCTAGGCCTTCCCTGTTTGAGTTCCAGACAGTGTCACTGAGCTTGATTGTTGAAGCCCCAGGAGACTTGGAGTCCTTTACTTGTGGAGGTTGTAGACTTCTTTGAAGAAGGCAAGGTGCTGATTTCTTTGAAGGAAGCGTATGTCCAGCCACTGCTCAAAGCCATCTCTAGACACTGGCAGTCTAATTTTAATCAACCAGTACCTAAGTGCATTTTCTACTAAGACTATGGAAAAGGTTATGGCAAGACAGCTGTTGGTATCTTCATGCTTTTGACTCATTTGACCCTTGTCATTCAGGATTTAAGACACACAGACTGCACTTACGGCATGATGACCATAGCTTAGAGTTGGATAAAGATCAGGCCTCTGTGCTGATATATCTATCTGCTGTCTTTGTCACTGAGGTGGTGTTGATATGGTACCGGATGTGAGGGCTGGGCCTGCTTTTAGGTTGTTCCCATATCTGTCCTTTGAAGAAATCCCAGAGGGTCCAGTTGGGTGATTCCTCTCCCGTCCCAATGGCTGTTCGGTCTTCCCTCTTATTATTCAGCGTGTATGTGAAGCCATTACTGAGGTTACCAAGGAGAATATGGGCTGAGGTGCTTTGAGTGCAACAATGACATCCTACTTCATGCCTGTGTCCCATCCAGTCCAGAGAATGGAGTATGGAAGTGTATTTTAACGTGTTTGTGGATGAGAGCAGTGAAAGGATTTGGCTGAAAACATGTCACTGTTCGTTACCAAGGATTCTGGTTTGATTCCCAGCCGCTTTTGATGATCTAACGGCAGCAGTGACCAAGACTCCGCTTTCCATCAGTGTGGCTAAAAGGTCATTCTTTCCTCTTACGTGCAGACGGTCCTACCGTGATTTGGTGTGAGATTGGATTCCAGCAATACTCGTCTTGAGAAATGACACCTTTAAATCCATTCAGAAGCTGAAACTAGAGTAGAATGCAGCCAGCCTACTTTTTCAATGGGATAGTCTGCCCTGACAAAGCATGCAGCCCTGGTGCTCCATGAGTTGCCCTTCCTGTGGGAACGTAAGCTGTTGGGTTTTGATCTATAAAGCTCTGAATGGCCTGGGACCATCTGACCTGGGAGTCTCTTCCCCGTGCTGTACTGTGTAAAAGGGTCTACACTTACCTCCGGGTCCGGCGGTAAGCAATCGATCTTCTGGGATCGATTTATCGTGTCTTGTCTAGATGCGATAAATCTATCCCGGATCGATCCCGGAAGTGCTCGCCGTCGATGCCGGTACTCCAGCTCGGCAAGAGGAGTACGCGGCATCGACGGGGGAGCCTGCCTGCCGCGTCTGGACCCGTGGTAAGTTCGAACTAAGGTACTTAGAATTCAGCTACATTATTAACGTAGCTGAATTTGCGTACCTTAGTTCGAAGTGGGGGGTTAGTGTGGGCCAGGCCTAAGTATTGCCTTTTTCCTTGACAGCATGGACACCTAGAGCATGGGGTAAGTGTTCTTTTCTTGTGATTAAAATCCAGCTTAATAACTGAATTGTTGTTGTTGCCAAATTGGAAACATCCATTTTCGGTTGTAATCCCGAATTCATCAAAAGACGTTTACAGTCTGCTTTGGATGCGCAGGCGCACAATACCAGCAGGAAGTGATACCATCTCCTTCGTGCCAGACGACAGCGCTCTCCCTAAAAACACACTGACTAAGCCTTTCAAAGGTGGTTCCTGCTAATGCATCCTGAAAGCAAATGCAAGGGTCACCACTGAAAAGCTTTGTGGGTTTTTGAGGGGGGGACAGTAGTTTGGCACATACAGGGAAACTGCTGTGGGTGTGGGGTGATTTTAAAGGCCCACAAGATGGGAGCATTGCATGTGATTTTCCACAAATGAGAGCTTTCGTATGGCTGATCTATTCTGCTGGGCTTGGGGGATAAAATTCTCCCTTGTGTGTATATGAAGTTGTAATTTTGTATGGTCATAATCATGCACATCACTGCAATTTATTATGTAAGCTGTATGAAGTCTACCTGCATATCGGACAGCAGGAACAAACTTTCAAAGTGCTTTTTAAAGCAATTTGTATCTTGACATTTCATTTCACAAGTCTTTGGGGTTTGGGCAAGGTAGCCTTTTAAATACCATTTTCTTGAGAATTTTCCTTGTATCCTAAATCAGAAGCAAATTTGTTACCATTAGCAAGATAAATCCCCAGTCACTGGCATTCCCCTAAAAGATTGTTTACATTTCTTCCTTTGTTTGTAATTTGTTTTACTTGTTTTTTATGTAATGAAAAATTTGCTAAAGTTATTGTAGGATTTTGGAACTTATTTTAATTCTGCCCTCCCATGCTATGTAATTTTTGTTTGTTTGTTTTTGTTTTTAAATCTTAAGGGTTGCCTCAGAGGAAGGTTAAAATAATTTTACTGTATTCTGAGAAACTTGCATGTCTTCTGTAAACCATCCTTTTTATTCATTCTTTTCCCCACACTGCTTTAACATCTCTACGATAATTATTTGTAGTGCTTTTCCTAGAAAGTCTGCTGTTACCAATTTGGATAATGGCGGCACATGTATAAAAGCTGCTTTTCCATTACCATAATACAGAGAGGTATAATAGGTATAATCACAGATGTACCTACAACATTAAAAAAAAAAAAAAAAAAAAAAAGCAGAATTAAGGAAAGCTAAACTTTGATTTAATTAAACACAGTTTAAGCAGTTAAGCCAGATTTGGTTTATGTGCTTTGTATTAGGAAAAATGGAAATTTAAAAAAAAACCCAAAACACTTTGAGAAACAAACATTCCTTGAGTGCTGGCTTGATTTGAATGGACACCCACTTAATAGCATCTGCAAAATAAAAATCATTATACGTGCATTGTTTTGTGAGATCACAAACTAAATTAGACTGGAAAATTACCCAACTGTACATATGTACGTACACACACACACACCTACCTACAGCCCCACTTCCCAGCCCCCTACATAAAAGTAGCACAATTTCAAAAAATGTTGTGTGTGTAAGATACTTGCTGGATAAATTCTTCCCTTTTCTCATATCACATCACTCCGAGACCCAAACACTCTGAAAATAAAAACTAACTAATTTTGACCTTCAAGAATCCTGGGTTTTGTTTGTTTGTTTTAAAGATTGGTTAAAGAATCACATTAAAAAAATTGTTAGTTGCCATAGACACCTTTTTTTTTTTTTTTTTTTTTTTTTTTTTAAGAAAATTTTTTAAAATGAATTTGTTTATTCTGAAGGCTGCTCATTCACCTTTTGTCCGCCTCGCTCCGTTTGGACAATGAAAGTGGATTAAAGTCAGTGGCTAGTCAGAATCAGTTTCTCATTATCTTGCACAGTGCTGAAAAAATTGCGTCACTGTCATATTTTGTTTTAAAAATCGTTTCTACTGGAATTTACAAATTCAAGGAAACATTTCTATTGACCTTACTTTTTGTGCAAATCATCAGTCTAAATTTTCAGTCCCTTGTGTCCTTTTCACACCTGTGACTGTTAACTTTAACTAGATATGTGTATTGGTGGGGGAGCAAGTACTTGTAATGATTCTTGAAGGTGGAATGAGCTGCTTTAATATCCTCTCCCACTAATAATGTGTTTACCTTCCTGCATCTCTGGAAAAGACGATATCAATCCCTTCCACCGAAATGTTTTTCCAGAGAGTTTTCATATTAATTGTAGACTCAATCTTTTCTGGGCCATCTAACAGACAACAGCCATCTTCTGGGCAAAAACCACAAACATCCATCTCTTTGTAGCCTTTGTTCTTCCCACACTGTTCAAGGATGATGATTGCTTTGGAGGATGAAGCGAGGCCAATGTGAACAGTGAGCTGTTTTTTTGCCCCCACCAGAGTGAATAACAGGAAATGAAAATGACAGACCTGTTTTTAAAAACATCCAATGCAATAGCACCAAGCAGTTTATGAAATAGCAGCTCCAAGGTGGAGTGTCTGTCTTATTGCTCCTCTTTAAAGAAAACGTAGATGACCCTTTGTAATGTAGAACAAAATTGGACTTTCGTTGTTTGTTTTATCTAGTCAGATTAGGAAACCAGCACCTTCTTGTAACTCACAGCGGTTCTTTCCACTGTTCTGCATACAGCGCCATTGTTAAAAGCTAAAGTATTTCCTCATTAGTATATGCATCAAGTTGCACCAATTTTCATCATAAATCTTTAGCTGACACTTTAAACTGCACCTCCACAATCTTGTCTGACATACACAGACACTTTGGGGAGTTTTTAAAGACCCACTCCAGATTACATTGCCCTCAGGACAGAGAAGCCTCTTAATCAAGCTATCAAAGTCAGCAGCTTTTTATTCCAAATAAGTAGTTTTCCCAATTAAGCAAAGGAGGATTTTTTTTAAAAAGCCTCATTTTAAAATGACAAATACTCTATTGGATGAAAATGCTGGAATAAGAAAGACTTTCTGTACTTCAGCTCTATTTCTTCCTTTAGAGCTGAAATCCTGAGTTTCTTGCACACCCAAAACGTCAGTAAATAGAAGTTTTGGATGCACAAGGATTGCAAGATTTGGCCCCAAATCTGTATTTATCAATGGGTTGTAGGCCAGGACTATTTTATGCATAGTTAAGCACCATATATATTTTATACCATGCTCATCACTATATCAAAGTGTCATTTAATCACTTGACACTAGATAAATGCATTACTATTAGACAGAAGTTGTTATTTATGTTCCTAATTCTCATTAGGTGCTCCTGATTTAAAAATTTGCCTACTGTGAGGAACATGCTTTAGTGGGGGTAAAATACACATTTCATAACTATTAAAAAAAAAAAAAAAATTACAACTTTACCAGTCCATGTAATACCCCAAGATTCAATAATGAACTATTTTCTTTTCTAATTTTTTTTTGTGTAAACATTTTTTCCTAGCAGTGATATGTATACAACTGATTCAAATTTATTCCACAAAAACATTGTTAAAAAGCCTGACATTCTGTGTTGATCTAGTTTCTTTTCATAAGAGGAAGATTTTTTTTTTTAATGGGGATCCAGTAAAAACCAAATTAAACAGTTGCCCAAAATGTATCTAAGGTGTGTACATTCACCTCTGAACAATAGCTGTTTCTTTAAACTTCTCAAACATTCATGTGGTAGATTTCTTACACTGATATGTAATGAGTAATGGTTAGCAGTCATCCTGTCCTATAAGGCTACACACTCTAATACCCTGATGATGAGCATCATCTAAGAACCTAGATAGATGACTAGGTACTGTAGGTGTAGGAGATGTTTGTTTAGCACGTAAAGGGCTCTCTTCAGCTGTCATTTGATTGCTGTGAAGGAACCAAAGGATTCTGTATCAATGCACCACCACCCCATCTAAACTAGATACAGGAGAGAAATATTCCTCCAACACCCATGCATTCTCAGATGTGCATGCCCGTCTCCCCATGTATTTTTCCATGTTTGTTTTTCTGAGCTTAAGTTAGCTACTGTCACAGAATCCAGCACTTCACCCTTTTTGCTCTTTGCCCAGAGCTACACTGGCTTTGTTCACACATTCAGGTACCTCTGCTACAGCTCACACTCCGAACAAACAGGCATTGAGTCCATCTGTGGTCTGGCTAAGGTTCGCTTTTGGGTCATGATCTAAATGCTCTTTCCCTCTCCATCAGATCCTTGGTAAGAGCTGCCAGAAGCCATTCTAGCAACGGAATGACTTCTTTTGGGAAAGACCCTCCTCATGCAGGTTGCCAGCATAACTATTTCTAGTGGTGTAGCTCACCAGTGGCTCATGAAGTCTTTGGTGATGGTCCACAGAATGGTTCTCATATTATTTCACTCAGTAAGAAGTTGGGAGGAGAAAGTGAGATCATGTAAGGGCTCTGTCTCTGATGAAGTGGTTCACAGAGTGAAAAATATAGAGAATCATTGGCACTAATATTCTTGGTGGCTGTACTATGAAAACACTCCACAGCAGTGTCCTTCAAAGACCTGATTGTCCATTTTGCCTGTCTCAGAGGGACACAATTATATCCCATTGCTCACTATCGCTTCAGGTGGTTGAAAGATATTACCCTTTATTTCGTGTGCTGAAAAGAGGGAGAGGTTTTTAAAGCTCAAATAGGTTTCTTTGGTCCATCTACCCTACCTCTCGGCACACGCTCAGGAGTTCCACCCTCCTTTTCTATCCTGTTTTTTTCTGACTATATCTAGTGGGCAAGCTATATCCACCTTCTGAACAGACACTGTATTATTTGGTTCAGTTTTAATTTAAGCGAAAAAAATTCAACTATATAATCACTCACTAGTGGTTGAAGAGTCCCCCATATCTTACAGACGAGCTCCTTTGCTTTTTGGTAAGCCACTGGCAGTTGCATGATGTGTAGATCTATGTTTTCACCAAGGCCTAACTTGGACATCTCCTGTACATAGAAAGAAGCAACACAGACTTGAAAAGCATTAGATTGTCTCAAAGGGCGATGTGAAAAATTAGACTTTGGTCCAATTCAGAGAGTATATTGCAATGCAACATATCTACCCTAGTGGTTCCCAAATAGTCCATAGACAACTTCCCTAGCATTAATGATTGTGTGGACCATCTCCCTTCCCCCTGATAACCAAACATCTCTTTGGCAAAAAGCAATGGCTTACCGGAAAAAGTGACCTTAGGAAAATATTTAATATCTTTTAGCTACTTTTAAAGTGATTTAGCCACTGGAAACAAGGAGAAGAACTAATAACACATGACCAGCCGTCTCTGTGGACCATTTGTGTAATGTATATCATCTCTCTCTCCCAAGAAAAGGACCTAGGGGTTACAGTGGACGAGAAGCTGGATATGAGTCGACAGTGTGTCCTTGTTGCCAAGAAGGCTAACGGCATTTTGGGCTGTATAAGTAGGGGCATTGCCAGCAGATCGAGGGACGTGATCATTCCCCTCTATTCGACATTGGTGAGGCCTCATCTGGAGTACTGTTCACTAGGAGGCTGCTGAAGCACTGGAATGGGTTCCCTAGGGAGGTGGTGGAATCTCCTTCCTTAGAGGTTTTTAAGGTCAGGCTTGACAAAGCCCTGGCTGGGATGATTTAGTTGGGGGTTGGTCCTGCTTTGAGCAGGGGGTTGGACTAGATGACTTCCTGAGGTCCCTTCCAACCCTGATATTCTATGATAATACGTGCAACTTATGAAAAATGTGTTATAAACCTTGATATAACCAACACTGTCCCTTCAGAGGACTTGAGAGCCAAACTTATACTTCTGCTGAGACACACATCATACAAAATTCCCATGAGGATATCTAGTCCAACTTCTGCTAAGGCAGCACGCTCCCTTATGCTGTTTTCTAGGGCTTATTCTAGTTTTAGGTGCTTTGGACAAAGAGGAATTATCTCACTGTCGACAAGGAAAAAGGTTGGCCGTGGGAAATATCCCTGGTTTATATGCAGCTTCATTTTATTAATAGCAGAGAGTTGTAATCAAATAGGCTGTGAGAGGTGGCCATATTTGTTGTTTGATTACTTATTTCAGGCTTGGTGATTTTATCAGTGCAAGAAACCCCAGCTGTAATGGACAAGGTTTCCCTGGACTGTGGAACATCTGCCTAGCTGCTGTAGGGGGTTCCTCAATATAGGGAAATGGCACCTATTGGGATGGGATTCTCCTTATGCTTTGCCTATAAAAGACATGAACCCCAACACTTTCCCTGAAGAATTTGGTTTCTTGCTCTGGATTTGGGGTGGGAGAAATAATGGAACCATCTAAAAAGCTAGATTGGAGGAGGGGCCAGCCAACCTCAGAAGACAAAATGAGGAAATAGTCATTGAAAGGGACATCCAGAAGATTCGTAAGGATTCATATGTTAGAAGGGCAGAAGGGACCATTATGATTAACCAGTCTGACCACCTGTACTCCGCAGGCCACAGGACTTCCCTGAATTAATTCCTGTTGGAAGCAGAAGCATATATTTTAGCAAAACATCAATCTTGATTTAAAAATTGCCACTGATGGAGAGTCCATCCTGATCCTTGGTAAGTTGTTCCAATGGTTAATGGATGAATCATGGGGGGATTCTGGTCAGGACAATAGGGCTTACGGGCAAGGGAGCAGGGGAGTGGTTGGTAAGTCATGAGGTGGGTCTGCTGTGGGAAGTAGGCATCTGCAGAGGGAATCTGTTCTGTGTTAGGGAAGGGTCTGGTGGGAAACTAGATGTGTACTGGGAAGAGGCACGGTGGGAGAGCATCCCGGTGCCTTTAAGGGAAAGCGGACCTGTTTCTCACTAGGGTCGCTTGCATGGAAGGAGCCCAGGTCTCAACTGTGTGGACTGGGAAATTTGCCCTTGAACACTGGCTTCCTAAATAAACTGTTCCAGTTTTCTTGTCAGCGGAAACATTGATTAGCTGTGCTCAATAAACGATGTGACACGAGCAAGGAAACAATGCCTGTGGGGAAGTAAACACATTTAGAGAACACTGCCAGCCCTTTTTCCTCTGGGCACTGACAGTCTTGAGAGGCCGTTGTATCCTCTTTGCTTAAGAATGCAGTGCTGTGTCTCTGCTTCCGAAAAAATAAAACCTGAGCCAATTTACGATTAGCATTTTATTTTTTAACGCATATTTAATTTGAATATTTAATGAGATTCTTCCTCTTTTAACTGCAAGGCCTGGGTAATGTGACTGATTGTAACTTCTCTGTAAGACATGGGGACCAAAAATAAATGTTAAAGCTGCTGCTGTCATTCACCTCTTGAACTCTTAGTTTGAATTGTAACTGACTAGGCCAAATTCATTCCTGGTATTGCTCCATCTATATCAATGGCGACACACACAGGCGTGAATTTGGCCCGTAGTTTATACAGGAGGAACTCTGATCAGCAGCAAAGTGCTGAAGACTGTATCGGGGACAGAAAGGAAGATACAATCTCTGTTAGATCCTAAATAAGTGCTTTATTATTATTTAGGCTGATCTACACTACAGATTTAGGTTGACGTAAGCCACTTTGTGTCAACCTATCTGTGCATGTATCTATGCTCAAATTTCTTTGGATGACGTACACACCCTGTTATGGCAATGCAATAAAACCACCTCCTCAAACAGCGTGGAGCCATGGTCAATCTACTGAGGTTAGTGGAGTGCTAATGTAGGTGCTGTGTGACCTGTGTCGACCCTAACAGTCCTCCAGCAGCTGTCCCAGAATGCCACATTCCCCGTGACATTGACCGCTCTGGTCTCAGTTGTAAACTCTGCTGTCATGGAGACTGGAAGCTACCCCCTCACCTCCTTTCAAGCTTCCTGCTTGTTTTTAAAATGCCTTTTCCTGGTTGCCCAGAGTGGCAAGCACACCTAGCAGCTCTTCCTTTTTCTGTGCAACCGTCCAACCAACAGGCTGGCTCCACGCAGTCCTGCCAGGAGTAGATAGGAGGTATTGGATCTCCTGGGCCTGTGGTGAGAAGAGGCTGTGCAGGCACAGCTATGGACCAGCCATAGTAACGTGGACAGATATGAGCAGAGTGCGTGGGGGAGGCAGGCAAAGGAAGGGGTATGACCGGGATCAGCAGCAGCGCTGTGTGAAACCAAAGGAACTTGGCTAGGCATAACACCAGGCCAAGGAAACCGATCAATCTAGTGCTGAGCCAGAGACCAGCCGCTATTACAACACACTGCATGTCCTAGTTGGTGGAGACACCCCCAGTACCCAGCACAGCACCATGGATACCTCTGAGGAGTCCCAGACAGAGACCCCTGCTGTGAACAGTGCGGCGGAGGAAGAGGGGGAGAGAGACGGCAGGAGGCTGCGGCCATATCACGAGCCAGGACCTGTTTGAGACTGCCCCAGGCTAGCCAGTCCCTCCAGGTGAGCATGGATGAGCCTGATGGAGGGGAAGGGACCTCAGGTAAGTGTGTGCATGTGTCTTTCCTTACAATGGTTAAATTTAAGGGTGGCGCCCAGCCCATGTCCCCTTAAGGCAGAGGTACTGACTTTTAATTGTTTTACTTATATTAGAAGAGGTAGAGGTACAACAAAGAGAGGTAGAGTTGGCATGTGCTTTTCATTCTCCTGTAGGGTTAAGCTGGGTGTGAAGGAGGGGCTTGTGGAGCAGTTTGTTTATGTACATGGGGATGTCCCTTTCACCCTCCTGAGAATCTCGATTAAACTTTCATAGAGATACTCTGCAATCCTCTCCCAAAGGTTTGTATGGTTTCTAATAAGGAAGGCTGCCTTATTTCTTCCTCCACGGTAGGACGCTTTTCCACGCCACTTTGCGATGAGTTCAGCTGGCACCATTGCAGTAAACAAGTTAGCGACATATGAGCCTGGGTGGCTTTGGCATACCAAACAGCAGCTGTGTGCTCTGTGCTTTTGTTACCCTCATCAGCTAAAAGCACCACTGCCTGTGGAAAACAGTGCCAATATTCAGTGCCCTTTGCTCATACCTGTGGAATCCGGACTGAAATTGTATTGCTTCATGCAACAGAAATCCTTCCCCCTCCCCCAGCCCCTGGTAGGCCATACTTACTGTAGCTGGGGCTTTGCCTCACAGATATTATGCAGGGCACAACAGGCAGCTATAACCAATCTAGCCAGTGCACAACATCAGCATCTCTTCAGTCTACAAAAAGCACATTCAAGAATCATTCTGTGCCTGCTGAGCCGTTAGTTGAATCTTTCCTTGTGTTGTTGAGGTGGCCAATGCATGGCTTCATGAGCCCAGGAGAGCAAGGGATAGGCTGGGTCCCAGAATCACTCCTGGCATTTCAATATTGCCAAAGGTAATCCACCACTCAGGAAAGAATGTCCCTGCTTGCAGATGTCTGAAAAGTCCTCTGCTGTTAAAGTTGCACACGTCATTCACCTTCTCTGACCAGCCCATACTGATAGCAGTGAAGCATCCCCAGTAACCCACCAATGCTTTGCACATTTGTACAAAAATAGCCCTTTCTATGGTATTCTATGGCAAGGTGGGCAGGTGTCAAAATAGGAGTATGCGTGCCATCAATCACCACACACAGTTGGGGTCTCCATAGGTGCAAATCATCCACAACGTCCTGCACATTGCAGAGAGTCACAGTCATGCACAGCAGGAGACAATTAATGACCCTACTCCCTTGCCTGGCAATGGCCCCAGCTTTGGATTTTTCAACTCCAAAATGATTTCCCACTGACCAGCAGCAATCCAGCATTGCAGGCTTCCACCGTGTGATCACCATTCACTTCTCTGCTGTCAATGCAACATTTTTCTCGTGTCCCTGCACTGGAGGGCTGGGGTGAGCATCCAAAAGTTCTGCAACCACTGCTAGTCATCCCATACCTGCATTACAATGCAATCCCACCAGTCAGTGCTCATTTCACAGGCCCAGAAATACCACTGTCATCCATGAACACCACCGACAACCTTGGATTGTTTTTCACTATGTCAGTGAATTCTCATTGAATAAATTGCCATGTGCCCCGTTGATGTGGTACTTCCTGCAGGTCTGCAAATACAGGAGAATCGTGTTCTGTACTTCCAATGTTCATGAGAATAGTGCAGAGCTCTGAGGGCTCCGTGCTTCTGTCAGAGATGGTGGACACTGAAATTTGTCCCCAGGTTTGTGGGATTTTTTTTTTTTTTAAAGTGCAGAAATTATGGGATATGGATGGTATTAGGGGATGGAGAAATTGCATGTTGGGAATTGGACCCCTAGCTCCCAGAGATCCCTGGTCATTTCTATCCCACAACACATTGGGAAAATTTCCCAAAAAGCATTGTGCCAGATGGCAGCATGTGGAACTCTGATACTACCCATGGTGCACTGCACTTTGCACTGACACAAGTATACCAACTTTGGTGACTGTACACCAATGTAACTTGTGTTGACCAAAGTTTGTAGTGTAGACATGGCCTATTTCTGTATTACTATAGTTGCTTATAGCCCTAGTCATGGACCATGACCTCCGTTGTGCTAAGCATTGTCCAAACACAGAATAAAAACACTGCCCCCGCCTCAAAGAGCTTACATCTTAGTATAAGGCTATGTCTACACTACCACGGAAAGTCGACCTACGCTACGCAACTCCAGCTACGTGAATAACGTATCTTAGGTCGAGTTACCGCGGGGTCTACACCGCGGGGGGTCGACGGGAGAAACTCTCCCATCGACTTACCTTACTCTTCTCGTCGGGGGTAGAGTACAGGGGTCGACTGGAGAGTGATCTGCTGTCAATTTGGAGGGTCTTCACTAGACCCACTAAATCGACCGCCGGTGGATTGATCTCAGAGCATCGATCCCGGCTGTAATGTAGACCTGCCCTAAGACAAGAAACAACAGATGGATACTGACAGGGAGTACAGTGAAACATTGAGACACTATTGGTCAGCATATAGGCTGTGGTATCCACACCACAATGGCTTAACTGTTATCAACTTTTTGTACGCATTACCACAAAGGAATGTTTTAAGGAGGGATTAGAAGGAGGATAATGAGGTTTGTGGATGTTTATGGGGAGCTCCTCCCAAGAGTGAGGAGCAGTGTGGGAGAAAGCACAAAGGTACTTCTTTGAAAAATTAAAAAGTGGGCAATGGAGGATGGCCTCATTGGCCAACTGAACACAGAAATCTGTTCGGTTGGGTGCCGTGTGGTTAATGATTCAGGGGAGCATTGCCCAAACTTGCCAGAGTTCTAGCTGACTGTCCTATGAAACGCCATGCTATAAGAACGGAAACAATAGTAATCTAGGAAGAACGTGTGAGCTCAGGTGTAGCAATTATAAAATGGGTCAGCTTCTGTGTTAGCGGGTACCTTGAGCTTTAGAAACCTCCTGATACTGTCATGGACCATAATTTGGAATACCAGGAAGTTCTTACATAATTAAATATTCACAGGGTGCTGTCCTAGCCGCTTATTCCTCAAATTCAATCTGTTTTCAAATAGAGAAAGCCGTGCTGAGATGTTATCCTTCAGATATTGACTTTTTTTTTTTTTTTTTTAAAGAGGACATTAGTCATTGAGCAAACCAATTTGTAGGGCTACCTATTTACTAAGGGCTTGTCTATATGAAAAGTTGCAGCAGTTTAACTGAAGTTGTGATTTTTAAACAGACTTAGTGAAAGGGCGATGTGGACACTCTTATTTTGGTTTAAACCAGGAGTAGTTTACTGTAAATCGATTAGAAAAAGGCTTAAAATGAACCAAAATAAGCCACTTTTAATTAAACCAGTACAAATTTATGTGCAGACAAGGCCAAAAGCAATATTGTTAGCCCTGTACAATATGGTTCCCAGGATTGTGCCAATTCCTGGTGACATGGACTAGATTTTTCTCAATGACGCACATGCATTTATGTGCACAAAATCGGCAACAATGTAAGCATACAAATAGTCAAAGAGGGGAAGCAGGATAGTCTAGAGCAGGGGTCGGCAACGTTTGGCACGCGGCTCGCCAGGGTAAGCACCCTGGCAAGCCGGGCCAGTTTATTTACCTGCTGACGTGGCAGGTTCGGCCGATCGCGGCCCCCACTGGCCGCGGTTCGCTGTCCCGGGCCAACGGGGGCGGCGAGAAGCCGCGGCCAGCACATCCCTCGCCCGCGCCGCTTCCCGCCGCCCCCATTGGCCCGGGACGGTGAACCGCGGCCAGTGGGGGCCACGATCGGCCGAACCTGCCGCGTTAGCAGGTAAATAAACTGGCCCGGCCCGCCAGGGTGCTTACCCTGGCGAGCTGCGTGCCAAACCTTGCCGACCCCTGGTCTAGAGGTTAAGGTACTAGATTAAATTCTTGATTCTGCCGCAGGCTATCTATGTAACACTGGAGAAGTCACTTAACCTATCCTCTGCCTCAGTTCCCTTCCTGTAAAATGGGAATGATACTGAAGTCTTGTGAACCCCCTCTTAAAAATGAATATTTCCAGGGATTTTCTCCTTTACCTGAGTGTACATTATAAAAGCTGTGATCTTGGAAATCTAAGATTTGTTTGTGTGACATGTTTATTACACACTATGTATTATTATTAATTATTATTTATCATTACAGTATTTTTATTGCATTATGAAAACGGCAACACTCTTCCAAGATCTCACTTTCGTAGCTTGTATCTCTTTGAATAAGCCTGTTATAAGACAAGGCTCTTATGTTTCATCAAGGAGTATCAGATGTGAAACAGCATGAAGGTATTTAAGAAGCCAACTCAGAGTTCCTCCTACACAAGCATTCAGGTCTTGAGCAGTCCAGGCAAACAACGCACACTTGTTCTTCATAATAATTTTAAAAACAATACTAGCTGCCTATTTAATTTTAAAAACAGCAAAAAATATCCACCTCCCTTTCCATTTCTTATAAGGAGTCTTGAAGGTTAAGTCTCCTCAGTGTGATAAATCTGCTTGCTTTGATCTGCTTAGCTCTTGGAAGTCTAGGGGCTCCGGGCTGCTGGTCCCGTGCTGCCCGCGATCCCTAGGGACAGCTCTGTCCGCCATTAGGGAATTTTTCCCCGAGAACCCCCTGTAACATTCACGAACCCCAGTATGGGAAACACTGCTCTATAGGGTTGCTATGAAGACAATCAATTAAATATTATGGGGCACATTGATATTATAGTGATGAGGACCAAATACATACTGTTATGATGGAGGTTGGGTGTGACGTGGTGAAGCTGGTGGGTGTAATATCCCTTCATTCAGAATAAATGTAAGAAGCTGTTAAGGTCCTTTTTTGGAGTAAGTTAGTTGAAACAATACACAAGCCACACGCGAGGCTGGTCAGAGAGTGAGCTATGTGGATGGAAGAGTTTTGCTGGGTATTGTTTGGTGGTGTGTGAGTCTAAGCAGCAGCCAGGGAACAGGCAGAGAGAGGCCAAGCAGACAGCAAGAGACACCCTGGAAACATAGCTCAAAGACAAGGGAGATTTTTGGGCAGAGGACTGGCTGGAAAGAGGCTTGGAACCATGAACAAAAAATGTGCCTCCTGTTTGAGTCCTATTGGTTTAAGGAAACAGGACTCCATCATCAACTTCTCTTAATGTAAACAATCCACAAGACTCCAAATATTGGCTAGCTGCTCAGGTCAAAATGGGGTAGCAGTACCTAGATAGATACGCAACTGCATTTTCATGGAGTCAGTTACCATGATTTCACACACGTTTTAAAGTAACTGTTCATGCAGATTAGGCACAGAATCATGCTGGCATTTTTGCACGTGCAGTGTTATAAAAGATCCTAACAGTGTTGTGCTGGGGTAAGAATAAGGGAATTAAAATATATATTTACCAAACATGTAAATAAATGTAAAAAGGGGTTTTTTAAGGGCTGCAGGTATACTTTCAGCTCCTCAGAATGTTTTATAAATAAAGGAAACTTGAAAAATTGAAATTAAAAACCCTTTAAAAATAGCTTTCAATTCTCTGTACCTGTTCACTGAAGGATTTCAAAGCACTTTAAAAACATTAATTAAGCTCCACGAAAACCTTCTGAGGTAGATAAAATAGCAGTCTCTTCACTGCTGGTTAAAGTGAGTTAGAGAGGTTAAATGACACATTTCCTAAAATCACAGAGTCAACGGACGAATAAAGAACAGGGCTTGAAGTCTGTCTCTCAGCCGCCGCTAGAAAAACTGGCTCCTAGAAGTAGTTGACAATTTCCCTTTTAATGCAATCATCACAGACTAATTATGCTGAGTTTTGCCACTGTGTTTAGGCTTGAGTCCTGTTATCGAGTTGGGACCCTGATCTTGATCCTGCATTGCGCTGACTTGGTAATTGGCTGTTGTCACGTGGCAGACACTTGACCTTGTTTGGAGGAGAGTTAGAAACAGGGTCAGGTGGAAGGGACTAGGTCAGGGGTCGGCAACGTTCGGCACGCAGCTCGCCAGGGTAAGCAGCCTGGCGGGCCGGGCCAGTTTTATTTACCTGCTGACGCGGCAGGTTCGGCCGATCGCGGCCCCCACTGGCCACGGTTTGCCGTCCCGGGCCAATGGGGGCGGCGAGAAGTGGCGCGGGCGAGCGATGTGCTGGCCGCAGCTTCTCGCCGCCCCCATTGGCCCAGGACGGCGAACCGTGGCCAGTGGGGGCCGCGATCGGCCGAACCTGCCGCGTCAGCAGGTAAATAAAATTGCCCCGGCCCGCCAGGGTGCTTACCCTGGCGAGCCGCGTGCCGAACGTTGCCGACCCCTGGACTAGGTGGATCTATAGTATGAAATAAATAATTCAAGGCATTTGTGATTCTGAGGGAACTGTGAATGACACTGAGCAGCCAACCTGTCATAATCACTGACTGTTTGCAGTGTTGTTGTAGTCATGCTGGTCCCAGGATATTAGAGAGAGAAGTTGAGTGAGGTACAATCTTTTATTGGACCAACTTCAGTTGGTGAAAGAAACAAGCTTTTTGAGCTTTCACAGAGCTCTTCTTCAGGTCTGGTCCAATAAAAGATAGTACCTCACCCACCTTGTCTCTACAATCACTGACTGCAATTTGCCAGCTGATCTGAAGTAAATATATTGTCTGTGTTGCTTTCCCATAGAGTGAAAATTATGCTCCATGTTTCAAGAGTTAAAAGTTGCTGCTGCACTTTCATGCATATTTTAAGAGGGTATTTCAGGTGACTGGAGCCATGAAAGACTTTACAAAGACAGATTTCTAAAAGGAAAGCTCAGTCTTTCCAGCACTAGTCAACCGTGCCAGGCCATGTGTTTAGTAAAAACTTTGAAGCATTTCTCAGTGACCCTGAATTGACGGAACCACTTATATCTTCACTTCCTTTTGATTTGTCCTTTCCCCTAAATACTAAAGCGGTACATTTTCTGATGAATGGGACATCTATGGATGCAACTCCCAGTAATGTTGATGGATGCCTTGCGTGTGTATCTTCTCGGGCTGAGATGTGAACTCATGCTAATGCAAACATGGCAGGTATTCTTCACATGCTTTGTGTATTTTATTTATATCAAAAAATAGGCAATCAAATGCAGTGTTTTACCAACTAGGAAAGCAAAATCCTTTTAGATGTCTCGTGAGCGTCTCCTGACCACTGAGTGCGAACCTGCCCCCTCTCTCTGCTCCCGGTCCCCTCTGTTGGCTGTCGCCCTTGTCAGGCAGGTCTTCATTGGCTGAACCCAGGAAGGAACCACTTCCAGGGTAAAAAGTCCTTCTGAGCTAGCTTTAAGTCCATGCCTGTACTGGTATAGAGCATTGTTCGCAGGGCTTTCTGCCTGGTGACTTTGTCCTCAGCAGTTCTCTGGTGTTCTGTTTAAATTCTAGCCCGTTTCTCAGGCCTTTAATAAGAACATAAGAACGGCCATACTGGGTCAGACCAAAGGTCCATCCAGCCCAGTATCCTGTCTACCAACAGTGGCCAATTCCAGGTGCCCCAGAGGGAGTGAACCTAACAGGTAATGATCAAGTGATCTCTCTCCTGCCATCCATCTCCACCCTCTGACAAACAGAGGCTAGGGACACCATTCCTTACCCATCCTGGCTAATAGCCATTAATGGACTTAATACTGAGTCTTATCACATGAGCTTAAGCTGCTTCCCCAGCAGCCAGTGGGGGGACCAGGTCCCAACTCTAGGGACCCTACAAATAGCCACCACCTGTTGCTTTCTTTAATAGTTGCTGCTGCTGCATTCCCTGGACTGCTTCCCATGTAGCCCCTTCCTCTTCATCCTTACCTCAGGGCTGAAGTTCTCAATTCCTCTTCTCCCTCACCAAATGCCAATTCCACCAGAACCCAACTTCTGGTTTTCCCTGGAGCTCCAGCATCAAGCAAGAAGCACCCTTCCTTACTCTTCTGGTCCCAGCCCAGAACTGACTAACTCAAGCCCTGCACTCCTTTTAAGTGTGCCTGCTGTGCTCTGATTGGCTGCTTCCTTGCAGCCTTTCTAGGCAGGCCTGGAGGACTTACCTTCACCGCTCCTTTCCTGGGTGGGGTGAGGTAGGAGCAGGGGGCCTCGAAGGGCCTGGTACACCCCATCCTGATGTCTCTTTCCAGGACAGTATGAATGAGTTCAGAGCCTGGTAGCAGTCATGGACCTAGACTGGCTCGTTCATTCTTGTGTTCTGGCTCCTCAGGATGGCAATAAAGGAGAATTCAGCCTAGTCACCGAAAATAGAAGCACTGTCCTCCAAATGACCCTCCCCACGTTTGTGTGCCTGACTAATGCTTTGAAATAACAGAAGGAATGACTGCTCTCAATGGATCCATGCGGCTGGGATGGGGGAGTGTATCCTACAACTAGCAAGGAGAAGGGCTCAGTAATCATATATGGAAGAGCAAAGTACCTGCCACTCCCTGAGGAGAGAGGTTTGAAGCTGCCAACCTGAGACAGAGGGCCTGGCAGCTGGGCTGTCTTAAGGAAGCAGGGCTTTAAGAGGAAAGGTATGGCCCAAGGGAGAGAAGTCTTTGTTCCCAGAATGAGAGGAATCTGCCTATAATGCTCCATGCTGAAGAGTATTGAGGGTGAAACTGCATCGGTGCTTTTTGGTTCTGTGATTGCTGCCGTGCTCCTGCAGGAACTGGGGATTAAGCTAAACTCTGACCTACAAATAGGTGGCAAGTGGCTGCCCTGCTGGGACTGGCTTTACACAAACCCTCATGAGGCAGTGTTTAGGGGAGAGCCAACTAGTTCTAGATAGACAGCCAGCCTGAATGGATGTGGTCAGTAAAGCTGCTACTACTGTACAGTCCTTTTTATATTGAACCTGGGTGTGTTAATGGTTGGTCCTCTGGGGTGGCAGGATTGCCTTGCGTCACTTAGTGAGCCACACACAGACCCCCAGTCACCTTAGAATTGCTGCTGCTAAGCTCCACAATGAGGGCCAAATCCTGCCTTATTCCAGTCAAATTCCCATGGTCATCAACAGGTTTTCAGTGTAAATAAGGAGAGCAGGATTTGGCCCAGTTCTCTTTGACTAGAAGGAGGGTGCCTGTAATATGTCAGTCCTTGGTGGCGGTGGGGCTAGAAGAGGCCCCATAAGGAATGTGGCGGATTGTGTAAGGAGAGCAGGAGCTCAGACCAACCAAATGTACATGCCAAATTCTGCTGACTTTAGCTTGTTTGTGTAGGCCTCCTGAAGTCCCAGGACTACTCGGCTGATCAAGGCCAGTGGGATTTGGCCCCAGATTGCTATTTAAGTGTAGGCCAGCCAGAACAACACACTGGTCTATCAAAGTTCCAGACTCTTCCTGTTTTGATGCATAGTTCTTTCCATCATCTAGATTTTGCTTCCTTGCACCACAATGGAATCAGAAACCGAGGCAGTATCTCCAATACAAGCAGAAACGAATCCCACATACAGGGTGTTGAAGCTGAGGGAAGGGGATTTGATCTCTGTGCTCCATGACTTAGGTATTTTTAATTATAGAATGTTTTAGCTATCGTTACATAATTTCCTGGCACAGAAGGCACATGACATGATGTTACAAAAACTTGTTTCATCAGCGCGTTCTGGCCTTAGGCTGTTCTGCTTGCAGATAAAGAACGTATTTTATTTTCAACCAGGATAAGATGATACTGTGTCTAAAATTAGGACCAATGGAAATCAGATGGTGATGACCAAGCGTATTGTCAAGTGATAAATATTTGTGGTTTGGGGTGTACGTCAAGCTCGGGTTGGGATAACTTATAGGCCTCCTGATATGCTTGGGGTACTGAAAGGTACAACAGAAGTATGTGTTCTGCTTTTAGTAGCCTACGGGGATTGGATTACCTTCCTCCTCATCACTTCACTGAATGCCTAATGGATTTCTTCTTCCAAACACTAAGATCCCCCTCCAGTGCTGATCTGTGTCCCCACCCCCTGCCCTCTCCTGTACACATTCATTGAAGACAACTGTATTCCTAGAGGAGTTGGTTTCTGCTTTGATCCTGGGGGAAATTTGCCAACAGGGAGTATCTCAATAATCTTGGCTTTACTGCACTTCAATTTAATTAAAGTCAAATCTTCAATAGCTATCATTACAGCTTGCATAAAGGATGTAATCTTGTAGCAGTGGACACTGCATCATCAGCAAGTACAGTTATTATGGTGCACAAACGTCTTACTTTTGCTGTTACTCTATTGGCTCCTCATGTATTCAATGATCCAGATGAATCTTGCACCTATCTTTCTCTCTCTTTTTCTTGTTTTCTTTAGGACATGTTTGAGCCAACCTATCAGACCAGGACCGCCACCTCTGTTCATCTTTCCCTGGGCTCCTCTCAGCCCTGCTGTGCACTATCACTATTATTCTCTGCATCTTCCGCTTTTCTACTATCATCCAGAACCTGTTCTCTTCCCCCTCCCCTTCAATCTCTCTACCTCATCCATCCTCCATCTCACTTCAAATCTCATTTTCATAATCTCTTTTCTATTTTGCAGTTCTGTCTTTCCATGTGACTCAGCCAAGTACATTGATATAGCTTGTGTGAACGACTTTCTCTTAGATTAATTGTACAAATAAATACCAAAGGAGAGAAAATGGAATGGGGGTGAGGTTGTGTGTTGAAACCTGCAGCAGCCATTTTGTGTGTTACAAATGGCTGGAAATTGTACTGAACAGATATGACGCGTACACACACTGAGCAGAAATCTGTAGCTGCTCCTGCTGCTCAGAAATACATGACAGCCTTTAACCTTTTTGAGAGCGCTATGGTACTAAAATACCCAACTAATAAATCATATAAAACCTGCTGCTACAATAAGTGCAGTTTTCAAATATAATGGAATAGGCTATTATTTTACAGTTAGCCACATGCCCGCTGCTGAAATTTGTCAAGTTCAGCCTCCCCTTATGTCTGAGTGCAACAACCCTAACTCAGATTAGAGGAAGTGAGGTTTGGCTTGGTTTAACACCAGATGAGCCTTTTAAGTTATGCTTTTAAAACGTAATCAGAAATTTACCTGAACTTATTTGGGGAAATGGTGCTTGCCAGGAAATATGGACTCCTCCAAATATTAATTGAAAACCACCGTTTTTTTTAACACCTGCAGTAGATGGATGAAATGATCAAATACGGGTCTCCTAGATGTGGTTGGGGAGCAAAAAGGAATTTCCAAAGCTCATCTTCCTTGGCTGTAGCAAGGTGGAATTCAGGGATGTTTTCGTTACAGATAGAGTCCAGCAGTGGGAAAACCCATATCTGAATAATTTTGTTTTTCAATATTAACAGCGGAGGCTGGTAACAACTGAAAGTGGGAAGGCAAAGTTGAGCAAAAAGGCGCACTCGGAGCCAAGGGACACTGTATGATCTTTGCTCATAGCTATCTGACATGACAGTGGGTAATGAGGATCCGCCACAGACTATTAGGGAATGTTGTAGTAAAGTGATTATTTTCCAATTTCTATAATTAAGGTTGGTGTGTGTGTGTGTGTGTATATGCATGTGTGTAAATATACAATTTTAGTTCCGTTCACTTAGCAGATGTCCCCTGAAATATAACGAACGTATTGCCTTTGCATTTTCTTTGATGCTGGAAGGTGGTGTTCTGGCACTAGAGCAAAAATATGTCCAGTTTTTAAATTCTTCAAGGCAAGGCTGTTACTTAAAAGGCAGATTTAAAAACCTCAACGCAAAATTAAGCATTATAAGTAATATGTGCATTTTCATCTTTTACTCATTCAGCAGTTTCTGCTTTTTCCTCTCCCCCCCCCCCTTTTTTTTTGTTTTTTGTTAGTGTATTACAAAAGAACCGGCTTTGGGCTATGGACAAACAATGGAAGGAACGAAGTTATAGTCAAAGCATCCCCCTTTCTTGTTTCCTACATGGACCTGCATGAAAAACCTCTTCAGTTCTTACCTTCACTGCTTCCCAGCTAGAGTTAATGAGGTGTTGTCGAAAGGGACCAAAGCCTGAAATCAAAGAAAGGTGCTATTAAACTGTGCTTGAACTCCAAGTACCATGAGTTGGATTATATGCACTCATGTACTTGTTCTTTTTGACCTTGATATTCTCGGTTGTGGACTATGAGTCGACTGGATAGACCAGCCTTTGTAATACTTAAGGGAATTCTATGACACCTCTACTCCGATATAACACAAATTCAGATATAACGCGGTAAAGCAGTGCTCTGGGGGTGGGGGGACTGTGCGCTCCAGAGGATCAAAGCAAGTTCGATATAACGTGGTTTCACCTATAATGCGGTAAGATTTTTTGGTTCCCAAGGACAGCGTTATATCGGGGTAGAGGTGTATCTCCCTTTTTACAGAGAACATATGCATCCACTTAGGGCCTGATTCTGCAATGCTTACTAAGTAATTCTTTCTTAGGTGGCTAGTGTAATTGAAGTGAGTGGGTATGTTGGCGCCAACAGGGCTACTCTCACAATAGGAGACTCAGCCCCATCATTACCTACTAAATCAGTGTCAAGTGATTTAGAATAGTTTTTATAGGAAAAGGTGTTGAAATCAAATTGTGTTCTGTTCCATTTACTCTATCGCTACAGCATCCTGAGCGCTAGAGCTCATTGAAAAAGGTAAAGTATATTTCATGATCATGTTTTAATCAATTTTCTTTTAAATGTTTTGAAAAAAATTGCTTTGTTTTGGTAGGCAAAACCTCCCCCACTTTCTCTCGCTTATCTTTTTTCCATGTGGAAAAGGTGGGGAAAAAAGTGAAAAAGTGAAAGGGGTTGCCCATTGAGATGAATGGACAGTTTTTTGAAAAAAGAAAATCAATTTCTTGTTTAAAAATTTTCCATCAAAAATGAAAAAATTACCACTTTTCTTTTGGGTTGAAAAGGCATTTTGTTGGGAAAAACATTTATTTAAAAAATTCCCCACTAGCTCTACTCATCCCATTCTCTGCATCCCCATCCCAAATCACATCAGATAGTACAGGTATGCACTTGTGGATTGTAGGTAATGTCTTAGATCCTGGTCAGTGGAACAACTAATACAGATAAGCCTGTAAAGCTATTTTAATCCCCATTTTTTAAAGCACATCATTTTTTAAATAAACAAACCCCAATGAAAAAAAGAGTATCAAAAATGTAATAAAATATTGGCTGAAGTACATAAAATTTGCCCTTTTGGTCCCTAAAAAAGTACGTTACTTCTATGGAAACTATACAGCCTTAGCTACAGTATAAAGGCTGCAGTGACTCTGTTAAAAAACTCAAATATTTTTTTAGGCCACCTGTATGGTACACCTGCCTTAAATTGCTTCCAGTGTTTGTCTTTTCCTTTTCCCTTTCTTTTTTATTTTTCTTCCTTTTTTTCCCCTTTTCTTCCTACAAATATCTAATCCTTTTTTAAAAATCATACTAAGCTTTTAGTCTCAATGATAACTTGTGACAATGAGTTTCACAGGCTTCACTGTTGTGTGTGGTGGTGGTGGTGGTGGTGGTGAAATAAAGGACACCCTTTCTTCCCAAAAAGGAAATATAGATCATTCCATGCTTGTTCCATTTCACTTTCAGTGAAGAATATAGTGGTACCAAGTCAGAGTGAAACTCTGTTTATAGTAAAATGTAAATTCTGAACTGGGTCACAGTGCAACATGTAAATTACAGCTGTGGTCAGAAAGAACTATTGCTTAGGGTAACGCTGTTTTATTAAAAGAAATCACTGTAAGAAGGTCTTACTGTATTGAAATAGTTAAGCCAACACAGAAATCAAATTGGCTGAAATATTATTAGGTAGTTGATAATAAAGCCGCGAGCAGCGCCAGCAAGTTTATATTACAAGCAGGTGAAAATAGGATTGAGGCACGCTATAATTCTCTGTATTACCTCTAAGTGGCACCTGTGCGTCTAACAGACACGTCATTCTAAAGCTATTTCAATAAGTGGAGCCTCTACCTAAATGACCATGTAAGGGGAAAAACTAACAAGGAGCTCATCATGGGCAAACATGTTGATGTAGCTTCAGCCTCATCCCTATGTCCTCAGATGCCCTATAGTGGAAAATTATCCAGCAACTCACATGTCAAGAGCTACAGTGGGTAGCAGCATTCCTTAAGAGTTTTAACCTTTTAAAGCTCAAAAACCTCTCTAGTTGGTGGGTCTGCAGTTGTGATTCAGCATAACCTATCGCTAGCGAGAAAACTTTCAAATCTGGTGCCTTGACCTGCATGCTCAGGCGTGCTTATCTGGTATATTTAATTTTAATGGGCTAGTTTAGCAGTGATGAGGCTGCTGTTCCTTTTGTGATTTTTCTCTTACCTTGCCATGAAACTGAGACCCTGAAATTTGCCATGTGTTGTTCTAATTCTAGACCCTGATTATGTGGCGGCATGATGCAACCTAGTTTTGCTGCTTCAGAGCTCCTTTTGGGTCAGGTTCATCTAACATTAGTTTATACTGCCGACAGCTACACAACTTGGACAGGAGAAGATGTCGTCAAAGATTTCTTTTTTAAAAGAGAGAAAGGGAGCAACTAACCAAACTGGATGGCAATAAAGGGGAGATATACATCTGATTTTCTTAGGAAGGCACAGCAGTGAGTTATTTTCCATTTGGAATTGTTACTATGACCAGTTGCTACTGTATTTCCCTCCAGGGAACCGTTTATGACAAAGATCAGGCATGTGTGCATTCCATGGCTGGCTAAAAGAGGAAGCAAATTTAAAAAAAATAATAAAACAAAAAACTTACCAGTCACAACCACAGTGTTGGAATTTGAATCCATGAAACTTGGCTCCAGAACGTGAAATCTGGTAGTCTTTCAGTTCTAAACAACAGTATCGTAATTCATACATCTGTAGTAATCTGCCTGATTTGGAACACCCTTTTTTCCAATCCGTTCTGAAAAATGCAGGTTCCTATTGGACAGTGAAAAAGACTTCATCAGACTGAGACAAGTTTGGATTCATGTGACAGACATGATTTGGGAATCACATAACTCTTTCAAAATGTAAATTATTATGTCTCTGTTTAGAGAGAGGTCTGATCAGTACTGCCTGAAGTTTGCTTTATCTTTTCTCTTTTTCTTTTTTTAGAAGTCTTAAAACTGTTTAAGAAACAAAGAAGAGTCTGAAAAACATTTTTATAAAATGTTCAGCTACATTTTAGATCAGAAAAATGTTCATGTACAAACTAATTGGACTAAGTTGTTACGTCTGTATACTTGTTACAACTTATTTATAGTACAGTTGTAATCCACTGGGTTTTTCTCCCCTTAATTAAGCAGAGTGACTAACTACAAATACATATCTATCCATTTCCACCCCAATTACATTTTCTTTCTCATTGTCTTAAATGTTTTGTTTGCAAAAACCCACATATATTTATAGATACCCACTCCTCACTATAGCTCAGAGTAATTATCTGACTATCTAGCTAATCTAACTTGATTTTGATACTATGCTCAGCACCATAATGTCTGAGTTCCTTACATATTTTAAAATAAACATCAAATAGACGAATTCTATGTATGGTAAGTTGGATGCAAGCAAACAATATGGGGTTTAATGTGTTTTAATATGGGTAAAGGTATACATCTAGCAACAAAGAATGTAGGCCATACTTCTAGCATAGGGAAATCTATTCTGCGAAGCAGTGATTGAAAAAGATTTGGGGGCCATGATGGATAATCAGCTGAACTTGTTGTGTAATACAGTGGCCAAAAGTGCTAATGCAATTCTTGGAAGCATAAACAGGGGTGTAGTGAGGCAGTGTGGCCTCCCTCCAAGCCAGAGGGGAGGAACCACTCTCTGTGCCCAGGTAGACGGAGTCAGGCTGGACTTGCCCCTCCCACCAGAAGTTGAGAGGTGGGACAGGAAGTACAAAAGATGGAACCTCCAGCTCAGTTAGAGCCCAGCCAGGGAAAGAGACAGATGCGCCTGGCTCGCGGCAGGCCTCTGTCCCTGCCGAGCCAAGCAGTGCCCTGACCCAGGAGGAGACCGACTCTGCAGGAGAGCTGCCGAGGGAGACAGACGCTTCTCCCCAGACCTCCACTGCTGGAGCGTAGGGTTGCCAACTTTCTAATCGCACAAAACCGAACACCCTACCCCCGCCCCCGCTCACTACATTCCCCCTGGATGGCTTGCTCTCCCCCACCATCACTCACTTTCACTGGGCTGGGGCAGGGGGTTGGGGTGTGGGAGGTGGTGAAGGCTTGAAATGGGGGTGCAGACTCTGGGGTGGGGTCAGAAATGAGGGGTTCAGGTAGGGTTACCATATTTAAAAAATAAAAAATGAGGACACTCCACGGGCCCCGGCCCCGCCCCTTTCCCACCCCCGGCCCCGCCCCAACTCCGCCCCTTCCCCTCCTCTCTCCCAGCCACGCGAAAAGGGCTGCCCGAGCGCTACCGGCTTCACGGTTTGCCGGGCAGCCTCCAGACCCTGCGCCCCCGGCCGGTGCTTCCCCAGTGCTCTTACTTAGGTAAGTAAGGGGTGACTTACCTATATGGGGGTCAAATATTTACTAATGGGCTCTTCAATATAGCACAAAAAGGTATAACATGAGCCAATGGCTGGAAGTTGAAACTAGACAAATTCAGACTGAAAATAAGATGTAAATTTTTAGCAGAGTAATTAACCATTGGAACAATTTACCAAGGGTTGTGGTGGATTCTTCATCACCGATGATTTTTAAATCAAGTTTGAATGTTTTTCTAAAATATCAGCTTTAGGAATAATTTGGGGAAGTTCCCTGGCCTGTGTTATACAGGAGGGCAGGTTAGATGATGACAAGAGTTCCTTCTGGCCTTGGAATATATCAATTAATCTATGTGCTAGAGCTAAACATTTACTTAGTGATATTCCTGAATATGCAACATGTGGCACAATATCCACCCAGAAACTTACAGGTCTGAAGAATAATATATAGCTGATGTGGAGCAGAGTCCTTGCAGTCCTAAATGAGCCAAAATTTCCCATTGACTTCAGTGAACTGACCCTCATGTTATGTATCTCATCTTTTAGGTATGTGGCCTATCTATTAATTCTTTACTGGTGCAAGTTCTCAGTATAACCTAGGGTTATCGTACACCCGGAATTTCCCGGAAAGCCGAACATGTCCGGGAAAATAGGGAGGCATGGTAAGGGGACCCCAAGTGCGAGTGGCTGCAGCAAAACTTACAACTCCCGTGATCTGCCGGGGCACAGAGGCGGCGGGCAGCATCTGAGCATGCAGCCGCCTCCTCCCTGGGCTCCAACTTTCCCGGCTCCCGCCACTCTCCACCTAGGGTTACCATATTTCAACACTGAAAAAAGAGGACACTCGAGGCCCCGGGAGTTGTAAGTTTTGCTGCAGCCACTTGCACTCGGGGTCCCCTTACCATGCCTCCCTATTTTCCCGGACATGTTCGGCTTTTTGGAAATTCCTCCCGGACGGGGATTTGAGGACCAAAAAGTCGGACATGTCTGGGAAAATCCGGACGTACGATAACCCTAGGTTATACTGAGATCTTGCACCAGTAAAGAATTAGTAGATAAAAGATGAGATACATAACGTCAGGGTCATCTATGTGTATTTTCACTTATTTGTAATCTTTCATGGAAGGTTCACTGGGCATATGCCCTAAAACCCAGGACACTTCAGCTCGGAATTGTCTTCACCAGTTTCACAAATGACTCTGATAAGAGGCTGCTGATTTCTGCGAATGAATTGATAAAATTGTTGAGGCTTGTGATTTCATGTATTAGTGCATGTTAAAAGAATGTTAGGGTTTCATTAAATCGACAGTCCTATAACGGTTTATTAAAATTTCAGTTTTTATTAACTTAAGTGCTCGTACCATTTGGTGTTATATGCCTCTACATTGATAGGAGTGTTGCAGTATTTAAGTGTAATATACATACAACTACAGTACATCCACCATACACAGAAATGGAAGATTTCATAAATGAGTTAGTAGTCTTTCTACTTAGGCCATTTTTGCAGAGGATTTTTCAGCAAGGGGAACTTTTCTCCCCTTACAATTTTGTGAGCGGAAGCTAAGCTTACTCCCTAACGGGAACCTCTCGTGAAAGTCTCCTCACAGCCTTGACGTTTACACTGGCATGTCTGTATACACCTCTGTAGCAATACAGACCCAGGTCAGGGGCTAGTTTCTGTCAATGCAAATCCAGCTTCCCATCCGTAATTAAGAAACCAAGCCTAGGATACGAGAAGGCAAATCACACGCAGGGCGGGCTCAGTTCCCCACTGACTGTGTCTTCTATTAATCCACACAAATACAACTGCCCTGGCATTCAGCTTGAGGCAAAGAGCAGCTCAGCTGCGAAGCTTTGGCTGGTTAGTGGTGGGTGGGAGGGCAGGGCTGGGCTGGGGGAGGAGGGTGGGGAAGAAGGGGAGGTCGGGCGGGCAATAGGGCCCCGCAGGGGGCGGAGGAGGCCGCTCGGAGGAAGTGATGGAAGCTGAGGAAACAGGAAGAGCCGCGGCCGGTAAGAGGGAGGGAGAGAGCCCGCGCCCGCCCGGCGCCCACCGCCCCCCACAGCTTCCCTCCCCCCGCACGGCACTGCCCCCTTCCCCCACTGCCTCCTACCCCCGATAGTGCCCCCCCCGCACGGCACTGCCCCCTTTCCTCCTGCCCTGGCACTGCCCCCCCCCACGGCACTTCCCCCTTCCTTCACCCTGGCACTGTCCCCCCCCCCCCCCCCGCACGGCACTGCCCCCTTCCCCCACTGCCTCCTACCCCCGATAGTGCCCCCCCCGCACAGCACTGCCCCCTTTCCTCCTGCCCTGTTACTGCCCCCCCCCCCCCACGGCACTTCCCCCTTCCTTCACCCTGGCACTGTCCCTCAACCCGCACGGCACTGCCCCCTTCCCCCACTGCCTCCTACCCCCGATAGTGCCCCCCCCGCACAGCACTGCCCCCTTTCCTCCTGCCCTGTTACTGCCCCCCCCCCACGGCACTTCCCCCTTCCTTCACCCTGGCACTGTCCCTCAACCCGCACGGCACTGCCCCCTTCCCCCACTGCCTCCTACCCCCGATAGTGCCCCCCCCGCACGGCACTGCCCCCTTTCCTCCTGCCCTGGCACTGCCCCCCCCCACAGCACTTCCCCCTTCCTTCACCCTGGCACTGTCTCCCCCCCCCCCCCACGCACGGTACTGACCCTTCCCCCACTGCCTCCTACCCCCGATAGTGCCCGCCCGCACAGCACTGCCCCCTTTCCTCCTGCCCTGTTACTGCCCCCCCCCCACGGCACTTCCCCCTTCCTTCACCCTGGCACTGTCTCCCCCCCCCCCCCCCCCGCACGCATGGTACTGCCCCCCTTCCTTCAGACTGGCACTGCCCCCCCGCACGGCACTTCCCCCTTTCCTCCTGCCCTGTCACTGCCCCCCCCCGCACGGCACTTTTTCCCTTTCCCACGCACGGCACTGCCTCCCACCCTCACTGCCTCCTACCCCCGATAGTGCCCGCACTGCACTGCCCCCTTTCCTCCTGTCCTGGCACTGCCCCCCAGGCACGGCACTTCCCCACTTCCTTCTGCCTGGCACTGCCCCCCCGCATGGCACTTCCCCCTTTCCTCTTGCCGTGTCACTGCCCCTCCGCACGGCACTGCCCCCCTTCCTTCAGCCTGGCACTGCCCCCCCGCACGGCACTTCCTCCCTTCATCCTCCCCTGGCACTGTCCCCCCCCCCCGCATAGCACTCCCCCCCCCTTCCTTCAGCCTGGTGCTCCCCACCCCCCGCATGCCACTGCTTCCCTTAGTGCCCTGGCACTATTCCCTTGCACGGCACTTCCCCCCCTTTCTCCAGCCCTGACACTGCCCCCCTGCACAGCACTGCACCCCCTTCCTCCAGCCCTGGCTCTGCCTCTCCTGTGGGCCCAAAGGCCCTTTGCTGTCCCTGTGTTCTTCGCCGCCCTATACCCCCTTCTTTCCTACTCCTTTTTCCAGTGCCCATTTATATTCTCCGGGTCTCATCCCTGCTTCCTTTGGTGCCCCGCCTCCCCCCTCACCTTGCCCCCGGCATTGCTGTCCCTTTCCCCCGGTTCCCAGGCAGGCTCCTAGACTGAGCTTTAATGATGCTACCAGGCTGGACCGGAAACAGTATTAAACTTCTGGGCACCACCCAGCCACAACAAATCCCTCTGGTGGGGCTTTGTGAGTGACTGCCTCTCACAATCCACTCTGGGCTGAGCTGGCTGGAAAAGGACCAAGATTAGTTTCCAGCAGCATGTTAACCAGCCACTTCCGCAGAAGTCTGCTGGTCCCTACATAAGTTATTACACCAGACATGCTGTTTATTAAGGATGCTGTCGTTCAATAGTGTGTGTATTTCGTATGGTATGTACTGTATAAAGACCCGATTTAAGGTTTTCTCTAAATTACCAAAACACACAGCAACAAGTTTGTGCTTGCCTGGGAAATTTCGCTCAGTTCCTGTGCAGTCACAGTCTGACTCTAGCTGTCCTTAGAGTTTTTATTGCAAGGTATCCATCAGATGTTTTCCGGGTCCACAGGTGGTAATTTTTTCTGGTCTTATAGCCTGATTCAAAACCCATGGAAGTAAATGGGAAGACTCCCCTTTAGGGGTTTGGATTAGAAAGCAGTTACAGTCAGAAAAATAGCAGTCAAAATGGCACCACTTCCTTCACACACCTGTTCCTTTAGTGTGTTTAGAGCCCTATCAGTGAATATAGTGGTACTGTGGTTTAGTAGATGAACACAGGAGAGACAGTAAAAAGGAACAGAGGGAACACAGTATATAAAACAAACATCTTCAAGTCATAAATCCAAGGCTTGAGTCTCATGCTAAAGACAGTGCTGTAATCCTCTAATCCAAACTTCGCTTTTGGTTTAAGAGGAAGTAAAGGAAACAAGAATAATGGAGAACAGAGTAGTAACTACGTTGTCTTTTGGCCACAAGACAGTAGCTAATTCGATTAGTATGATATGGAATGGAGATATATGGAGCCTTTCCTACATATTGTTGCAGAGTTTATCCTTTGTTAATCACTGGTGAATGGAATTACAAATAACTGTAGAAGTAGAAATATTTGTTGTAAAATAATGTTTGGAAATTTGAAAAAAAAATAAGCAAAAATTAATCACAAATATTTCTAGTAGCAGGCAAAAGAGTATCTCTCCCTAGCAGAGGCTGACAGAGAGAATGAAAAAAATAACGCCAATATATGTGGCAAGTTTCTTTTGCCCTAAAATAGATACTAATTTAGATCTATAGCAGTAAGTGAAACAATAATCAATCTAGCATTTGATGCTTGGCAACGGATCTGATTTTGAGACAGGTGGGCCTTTGTGCATGCTCAGTAGTGGATCTCCAAGAGAGTCTTGAGGGAGTAGTGTTCTTGGTTTATATTTGACTAGGAGCATTTCCAAGAATCTCTGTTCATGCACTCTCTTGGATAAGGGCCGATTGCATCACCTCAGTTAACTTTTGCACTGCTTTCTCTCATGCTCTGTCTTTGCACTGTGCTTTCTTAATCTGTCAAGCTAACAGGTAAATGGAGAGAGAGGGAATTTATCTTCTGAAACACATTTTAAGTTGCTGCCATTTATCTAAAGCACCTACTTCATCCCCTTCAGTAAAATAATGATGATGATGTTCATTAGTTCTTCTAGCTGCTCGTGGCTAAATGTGCTGAAATCAGATAGGAGAAAAAAATAGTGCAATAAGGCAATCAGCCACTTATGAAAGTCAAACATTAGTAATCATGATATTGGCTTTTTTGGAAGACTCGCTATTCTGCTGATGCTTTTAAATGAAATATCTCCAGATGAATGCAACTTGGTGTTCCTTGTCCAGACAAATCTTGTGCTGCCAAGCACTTTAGGTTTTGTAAACATTTCCTCCCCCCCCCCCGCTTCATTTTGTATTGCTCCAAGTCATGTGTTTTGAATGGTTCTTCCCACACCCCCACCCCACCCCGCCCCAATCCCCTCTCTCTTCTGGAAAACATGTTAGCGTTTCTAGCTATTGTCACCGTTCTGCCTTATTTCTTTGATTGCACATCCTTAAGTTAAAAAAAATAATTCAGCAGCAATTGGCAAGTGGTCCAATAAAAAATGAAGTCTCTGAATGTCTTGGAGCCAGCCTTTAGCTTTGCTTGCTCATGCTGTGTTTTTGGATCTTACATTGCTCTATGACTGAGATGCTACAACTTTAAGTGTTCTTGCGGTCTGATCTTTCAACTCTTACTCCCAAAATAATCCCATTGACTTCAAGTGACAGTAAAGGTTGTTCATGTGCCATAAGGCTTGCAGGCCTGTCCATCTAAAATTAAACCTATTTACCTTTGTGTAGATCCTGTGCCAACCCTAACATTGAGAAATGAGCCAGCTGCTCACCTGGAACTTCAGCTATTTCTTTTAAATACAGTCTGCTCTCATGTAGGTTCTCCCCCCCCCCTTTCTTCTTCAAGGAGCCCTGAGGTTTGCATGTACCCACAGGCTCTGGGAAGGGCATTTTTGTGGGTAATACAACATATGATCCTGGGGCCTTAGTGATAGTTACTAAATGACTAATCTGTGTATCTAGCTCAGGGGTCTGCAACCTTTGGCACACGGCTCGCCAGGGTAAGCACCCTGGCGGGCCGGGCTGGTTTGTTTACCTGCCGCGTCCACAGGTTCAGCCAATTGCGGCTCCCACTGGCCGCAGTTCGCCACTCCAAGCCAATGGGGGCAGCGGGAAGCGGCGGCCAGCACATCCCTTGGCGCGCGCTGCTTCCTGCCACCACCATTGGCCGGGAGCGGCGAACCGCGGCGAGTGGGAGCCGCAGTTGGCCGAACCTGCGGATGCGTCAGGTAAACAAACCGGCCCGGCCCACCCGGGTGCTTACCCTGGCGAGCCGCGTGCCAAAGGTTGCCGACCCCTGAGCTAGCTTACCAATTGCAGTAAAGGAGCCTTAAAATTACACCTGTCCTGCAGAAAGCTTTTTATTATTTTTGTTATTTTTGTTCATGAAATCAGTGTTAATCAATAGAGTTTACATTCCTGCACAGGAGATCTGCTGCAGGACAGGTGGAATTTTAAAATTCCAGATCTGCATTTGCAACATCAGATGTGTTAGAAACCAGGTCAGTATGAATTTTCCACATCTGGTAACAGTGGCTAAACTAAGGTTCCTGAGCTTTTTCTGTGGCAACACACAGTGCTTTGTGTTGCCTTTGCAAAGTGACTGGCAGCCCCTTGGGTCACACATATCCAAAGTACACAGTCTCCTGCTCGGTTACCAAGAGGTCAACGGATGCTTTAAAATGTTGCATTTTTAACCTTTGAAACTGAAGTCTGGTGACTGGTCTTTGCAGTATTACTGACAACAGATGGCAAACAGCTCCACTGATGTAATTCTTATTTGTAATTCATTCCTGTGAAGTTCCACAAACAGCTTCACAAAATCTCCGAGAATGCCTCCATGTTTTTTTTGCTGTGTTACAACATCAAGCCAAATTAAATAAAAATTCCATTTTGTATCATTCAGATTCCCTTGGTGTCATGTGATGTTTTTGTAAAGGTTGCCTTGCAGCAGTTTCAGATAAGTGCACGTTTGGTAGCAATTTAAGGCCTGTGTCCTTTAAGTAATGCTTATTAGTACGTAACAGATGCTGTTTAGAAACATTATGCCTTTTAATAGGCTCTGCTTTTAGGCTGTATGTTCTCTTTTTCAAGGCAGGCAGTAGATCAGCAAGCTTGGAGGTATGCTGTCGTTTATGCAAAGCCTAAGTCAATTTTCTGCTCTGAAATCAAGCCATGTGTTTTTCCTTGTTTTTTCCATTCTGGTCATAGCTATCTTGCTGTGTTTTTCCCCCCACATCAGATCTTTGGCTGTTTGTCAAGGCACTACAATCAAAACCTTTTGCATTTTTAACCACCAGAAGTGGTCTTTTTAGATGAGACCATGGAAACCAAATTTAAAGAACCTCATATTTGATGTCAAGTGCACAGACAGTACAGAGCTAAACCATTCCCACCAGCCCCTTAAAAAAAAAAAAGCTATAGTGGTTTTGGCGCAGTTTCAAAGACGTAGAATAGCTGACACAAAAGCACAGAAAAACAATAGTGATATTTACACATTTCCTTCCACTACATGCAGCTGTTTATTGAAGCAAGAAATTCAGGACAGGCTCAGAGAGCTATGATAGGTAGCACAGGTATTTGCTTTTATATAATAAAATTGGCAGTATCAAAATGTCTGGATGACTGTAAGGCATGGACAAACATTGGGGAAGAATGTTTCTGTTCCTTCCTTCTCTTGCTCAAATTAAATGCATTTTAATTTTGAAAGGAATCTAGTTTAAAGATTGATTCTTGCAAGTACACCTCTACCCCGATATAACGCTGTCCTCGGGAGCCAAAAAATTCTTACTGTGTTATAGGTGAAACCACGTTATATCGAACTTGCTTTGATCCACCGGAGTGCGCAGCCCCGCCCCCCCGGAGCGCTGCTTTACCGCGTTATATCCGAATTCATGTTATATGGGGGTAGAGGTGTAATTTGGAGTGGAGGGTGTTCAACACCACCTAAGAGGTATTTGGTACCTTACAGGATTGAGGCATTAGTTCTTTGAACCAGGGATGTGTTAAGCCTGATTTTTCAGAGAGGCTGAGCATCCCCCGCTCAGCTGAAATTATTGGGGAGTTGAGATTGCTTGGTGCCACTGAATATCAGGCTTATTGCCTCTTTCGTATCAGTATTGCTCCATGGCACTGTATAATTACTGATAGTAATGAGGAACTGCATTGAATGTTATGCTAACTGTTAGCCCCAGTCTCAGCTAGCAAGCAGGGAAGGGTAGCTCTGAAATAATTTTAAATGCTCTGTGGCTTTAAAATATGGATTTTTTTTCTTTTTCTTTTCTTTTTTTCATATTTCTGGCTGGTAGTCTTTCTAGCATCTCCCCTATGGACAAAAGCATCTCCGAACTGGACTGCTTTCCAAACTCAGATATCAACTCCTGTCTCCCTGCTTTTTCCTCCTTTATCACTATGGGAGGATTTGTCTTCCC
The DNA here is from genome assembly GCF_028017835.1 of Emys orbicularis. Taxonomy (NCBI): domain Eukaryota; kingdom Metazoa; phylum Chordata; order Testudines; family Emydidae; genus Emys; species Emys orbicularis. Next base: position 81,832,173 of record NC_088692.1, on the reverse strand, counting down.
CTTGTCTCTTCAAGTGTAGGGGGACTTGTGGTTTTGTCCTTCAGCCTCCTCTCTTTCTTCCATCTATCTTCTCTGTGTGTGATGGTAAAGGACTGAGCTAACCCTGCCTAGATTTGGACCTGTGGTTTCTAAAGGCTCCTCTGTTATATCTTTTTATTCCTTTTCCTTTCAAATCATCCTTTCTCTCTGTACAGAAAATCCTTCAGCTATACATTCCATTATTTCCCAGCTCCCCCTCCGCATCCCTTTTTCAGTTTATACTCTGAGGGCCAAACACCAGTAACACCATTGTACATTTGGAGTGCCACCCTTTACTTCAGTGTAACTGAGATAAGCGTACAGCCCTGAGAATTTTCCACACATTCCTGGGCTCTGTGGGAGGCAGTAGATATTAAGGAGCCAATTCTCACTGCACTTTTATAGCGGTATATTGAGGGTGTCACCCTGTCTGGAGCGCTTCACGAATGTGAATGCCAACCTCAGGGCAGAGTGTCAAAAAGCAGGGCAGACACCCCTAATTGGTTGTATGTTCTACAATGAGATTTCACCAACTCAGTAACAAATTTGAACTTCTGAAGAGCTGTAACAGTCTTATGATGGAGTCACAGACAATCACCTTGGGCATTCTAGTCTATGTTGCCACCCAGGCAAGCGGGACTTAGTGATAGTTGGTTGTTATCCACCAAAGATCACAAAAGATTCAGGTTGTTTTCAGTCACTTATCCCAGGCCAATTTGTATCTCAGATCTCATACCAAAGACAATGCATGTAGCCAATCCTTTAGTAAAATAATTAAGGATTTATTAATGAGGAAAAAGAAACGAGAGAGTTATTTACCGGTTAAAGCCGGCAAACATATATACACAAATGAGTTACAGCTGATGGTTGCAAAAGGTGACAGAGTTGTAGCAATCTGTCAGCACTGAATGTGTTTTAGGGCTGGAGGTGGTGCTAGCCCATTGGGGGCCCGAAACCGGAACATTTTTGCCCCTCTCCCCCAACATAGCCTCTTCATGGGTGTGAAGGGGCGATTAACAAAGACTTTATGTTGTGATGACCCATTTAGTTTTGATAGCCTTCTTAATGAGCAGGAGATGATCCTTTCTGACAGGTTGACAGTTTCAAGGCAAACATTTTTTACAGTTATAAAGCAAAAACTTAAATATTACCTTATAGCATGTGATATAGATATTGTAAGTGAGATTAATGCATGTAGCAATTTATAGGCATTTCATAAAGTCTAAACACATTGTTATAAGTCCAATACCCGTCTTAACCATTCTAACACACAGGTGAAACAGACTGGTTTCCAGAAATGAATTTGTTAGCGCTCAGCTGAGGCCTAAAGCCTTGGCAAGAGCTGGCACCTGGTTTGCCAGCGTCACAGGGGGTAATGCCACAGAAGTCAATGGAGTTTCACTGCTGTAAGTCTGGTGTGAGGGAGAAAAAATGCTTGTTAGTTATAACCTTGGATGCTACTTCTTTTCAGACCTACATCTCCTTTGACCCACTCTGAGGGTACGTCTTCACTACCCGCTAGATCGGAGGGTAGTAATTGATCTATCGGGGATCGATTTATCGCGTCTCGTTTAGACGCGATAAATCGATCCCTGAACGCGCTCCCCGTTGACTCCGGAACTCCACCAGAGCGAGAGGTGGAAGCGGAGTCGACGGGGGAGCGCCGTGAGGACCCAAGGTAAATCGATCTAAGATACGTCGACTTCAGCTGCGCTATTCTCGTAGCTGAAGTTGCGTATCTTAGATTGATCCCCCCCCCCCCCAGTGTAGACCAGCCCACAGTGAGATATCTCTCTCCATCTTACATCTCTAAACTCTTTGAAAAGAGAGTGAAATGTTCAGTCACTCTTTGCTGCTACACTATAGCTGTACCTGGTAGCACTTCCATAGTTTAAGGGTGTGTCAACATTTTTATTTATAAATCTTGCTTTCCGAGTCATCATACCTCAGCCTTTTTCAATTACTTCAGACTGGAACTTTGTACAAAGCTTGTCAGTCCAGATGTTGTGTTTTATGTGATATGACAGGAGGTAGCATGCTTACGCAGATGGATTTCTATTTGTATGTGCTGTGAGTTGGGTGTGGTTTTCGTGTTTTTCTTTTTTAAATGTAGCACTGCTGCAAAGAACAGTTTGAAGAAAAATAGACGCAGCTGGAATCTTTATGGTAAAACCTACAGGGGGTTGGGACAGCGCAAGTTAACTTTAAGATTGAATAAGCTCCTGTCTTAGTGCTATCATTTTATACCCAGATTCCTAGAGTTTAATATTTAAATTTAAAATACTATGAAACTCAGTAGTAAATATGTTGTTGTAGATGCAGTTTTTCTTACAAAGGAGGAAAAAATAGTTTGAATTAAAATTGATTAAATATTAATTCTATTTCACAAGCTTCTGATCACTCTTCTAAATTCTAGGAAATAAATAAAATGCTTGACATACAGAGCCCAATTCTCTGAGTTGCTGAAATCAGTAAGAATTGAAGGTGCTTAGCACCTCGCGAGATCAGGTCCATCTATCCTTTGCCTATGTCCAGTCGCACCTCTGCTAGGCATAACCTTTTTAGGCAGTAGCAAAATCCTGTGAACATGAATGGGCTCCCTAATGCCATAGCCTCTTGTATTGGAGATGCATAACCCTTATCTGTAGTCCATTTGTTGAAGTGGTAGAATGGTGGCAGTTGCTTAAATAGAACTCATCTATTTAAACTGCCCAGCCACTTAATCAGAAATTGGATTATAATTATTTACTGCCGGAACACTTTCACTTTCACTTACTGATTTTCACAGAGCAATGCCTTTTAGACAGAAACTCATATTTTGTTTGCCCTCCTGGAGAACTCTTCATTGTCAAAATGCTAATGGAAAATAGTACAGGGATGGTATTACATAAAAACCCATTTAAACCAATAAACATTTTTTCTGTAAGTTCCCAGGTTATCCTGTGACAAATGGGTGAAAAGTAATGCAGTGTGAAAGAACACTGTTCCTGTTAATGATGTACAGCATGTGGTTAAGGGCTGCCATGCCATGTTGGACAGATATCACACCACAGTATTTATCCATCAGTTCTATTGCCACCACACATTGTTACCGTGTTACTGGAGGTTTCATTTACACTAGAACTTGGTTTTTTGACATGTACTTGCTCAATTAAATTCAGGATATGAGAGTCAGGTTCTGCATGTACTCCCGGTAACATGCCAAAGACCTCTTCCTTCCTTTGAAAGGTTAAACAAATATGGTAGTCTAATGATAACCACATGCTTAGAACTGTTCAAGCTCAATTAAAGCAATGAATAAGACTTGGTACTTGGTACTGAGTGCTGCTGTTTAAACACAGTGCTTCTGCTCCTGTGAGAAGTTAATGGCAAGGCACAGTATTCATATGTGCCTCATTTAGAAGAGCAAAAAAGTCACTCTCTCTAGAACCTAGAAATGGTCACATTATTGCAGCCATAGTATGGATATTAGAGAGAGAGAGAAGTGGGTGGCTACAATAACACTGCATATAGTATAGATATGACAGTCTATAGAGGGGGAGGGAAGCGGGCTCTTTATAGCATATATTATATTACTCCTATGCCTTCGTATGTAGCACTTTTCATCCAAAGATGTTTGAGCATTGGCCTGCTAAACCCAGGGTTGTGAGTTCAATCCTTGAGGGGGCCATTTAGGGATCTGGGGCAAAAAAAAATAGCTGGGGATTGGTCCTGCTTTGAGCAGGGGGTTGAACTAGATAATCTCCTGAGGTCCCTTCCAACCCTGATAGTCTATGATTCTATGAAGTGTTCTACAGACATTAAGAGATTAAGCCTGTAATGAGGTAGGTATTGTATGCATTTAAACAATAGGCATTTAAATGATCGGCTGAGGTCACACATCCAGCCAGTGTCAGGAATAGAACTCTGATGTTCTGATCCCCAGTGCCCTGTTCTAATCACAGGACCATTCCCTCCTAAATAGTAAGGTGATGTACATAATCTTTTCTGTGTCAGTTCACCTAAATTTATGTGCATATTTGACCATCATAGATATCTGGACAAATGATTCGTTCACAAGAAAAGAGAATGAAGCTGCAAAGTGGTTTGTGTTAAGAACGATAAGATAATTGTGATAAGAACAATAACTCTTATGCCCAAGACTTAGATATAAGGACTCCTGATACTGACAGGAAAACTTAAAATAAATCTCCAGTATACTGTGGATTTCTGCATATATCTCACCCTGTTTATTGCTGATCATACTAGCATAAAAATAAGACTTTCCCCCCCTTTTTTTGAAAGCAACACAGTAGAACCTCAGAGTTACGAACACCTCGGGAATAGAGATTGTAACTCTGAACAAAACGTTATGGTTCTTTCTAAAGTTTACAACTGAACATGGACTTCATACAGCTTTGAAACTTTACTATTCAGAAGAAAAATGCTGCTTTTAACCATCTTAATTTAAATGAAACAAGCACAGAAACAGTTTCCTTACCTTGTCAAATCTTTTTTTTAAACTTTCCGGTTTTTTTTAGTAGTTTACATTTAACACAGTACTGTACTGTATTTGCTTTTTTTATTTGTCTCTGCTGCTGACTGTGTACTTCCGGTTCCAAATGAGGTATGTGATTGACTGGTCAGTTCGCAACTTCTGGTGTTCGTAACTCTGAGGTTCTACTGTAATGCCATCCCCAAGTGTTCAAAAATGAGTTAGGTCCCCCACAAAATGATATTGGCTTAAAAATCGTAAGTTTTAAAAAATAATAAATGTTGGGTTCTTTTTATTTGCTTTTTGTTTCTGAGCCAGTAGGACTCACATGTTCAAGCTTTTCTCTTTCATGTGTATGTGTGAATGAAAATGAATGATGGGGGGGGGGGGGGTGTTTGTGCATATCGATAGTTCTTACTCTCAGTAATGTAAACATGACTAAGGGCACTTTTTAATTGTGCAGTTCTTAATAAATGCATGTAGTTTACTTCTCTACAACCTGTTTGCAGAATGAGTAACAGCAATCACAGGGGACATGATTAATTACTTAGTACAGTACGCTATGATTTTTAATTCTTTATCTACACTAAGGCTAGTGTTTTTTTGTTTTTCAATCATACTGCAGCAAATAGCTGCCTGCAATTCTACTGCATCAAACAGCTATAATGCTTGAAATGCTCCATTCAACAAATAAAGCTTTCTTAGGAGTATGATCAGTATTTACCTCTTTGATATGTCGGAAGCTGAAACAATTCTATTACCAACTTCTTAAGGAAACTACATTGATGTAGTTATATATGGATACAGTAATAGATTGCTTTAACTGAAGATAAGGCAGGTGTATTTTGTGTGATAATTAAAAGATATATTGGATTAATGCTCAAGCAGAAAATGTGATTTTGACAATGTGTACTAACTTTTAAATTAAACAAGCACCAGTTTTAAAATATTTGAGTTTTTGAAATAAAAAGATCCAGCTAATCGGCAGAGTTAATTAGTAACGGTCTCACTATGTAGTGACAAATTAACAAAATTAGTGTATAAAAACGAGATCCAGTAAACTAAATAAACTGGAGTAATTAAAAAGCTCTTGAAAAGAGTGGTGGCAGTTTAATACTGCTGCAACACTATTGTCATATGATGGGGTTATAAATAATATAAAATTACTATTTAAATTATTTGTGGTAGGAACCAGGATTAAGCTGCATCACTTTTCTCTAATTGTGCAAGTTAGACTGAATCCTTATTATAGTTGTCTTGATTGGGGGGATTTGGTTTATCTTCAGTATTATAACAACTTATAGTTTCATTTGTAGAATTTCACATACAAGAGGGTGCACCATGTGTTTTCTGTTGTGCTTTGAAGAATAAATTATTTTGGCTATGGAAAGCTATTTCCTGCTTACTTCAACCCATGCAGTGAAATTCTTGCTGGTTCAGTAGTGACAAGGTCTGTGTCTAATGTACAAAACATCACAATTTTAGTTCAAGGTGGAAAATAATCTCCCATCCTATAAGTGATTAGAGCTATGGCTTTAAAAATAGACCTTATGCATGTTGTTATTTCCCATCAAGAAACCTATGTTATGATCTGCCTTAGATCCCAGGTGAAGTGAGTTTGGCTGCAGTTTTTCCTCCAAGAGAGAGGTATTCGTTCACTTCACAAAACCACCACATAATTCAGCACAGTTAACTATTTCTGTTCTGGAAAAAGCTAGGGCTGGAATAGCAGGGGTGTGTATTGGGAAGAGGGGTACTGCAGGAAAGAACTGAGGTGCATTTGGGGTTCAAGACTGAAACAGGATAGTTTAGGTTATTTGACAGAGCTATATGGGATTCCAGGCAGGAGTAACAAGGAGTGCTGCATGTCAGGTTTTAGTGCCTGCTTGCTTTATATTCATCTCTAACTATTACTTTTCATTTTAAGGATCAAATCCTCAGCTGGTGTGAATCAGTGGTGCTCCATTGACGGGAACGGAGACACACTGATTTACACCAGCTGAGGAGCCGGCTCAGACTTTTTTATGAGAACAAAAAATGCAACAAAATGAAATTGCCACTTGTTTGTGTTTAGTTTAAAATGTGGCTTTGTCTATTTGTTTCCTAAGTAGGCCTGTATGCTTAAAACAGAAATCTGAATGCCAATATAGCTTTATATATTTGTAATCAAAAGATTATCTATCTATATTTTTTTATTTCCCCCCCCCCCACACACACACTTTTTTTTTTTTTAAAAGAAAAAAAGCGCAGTTGCTATGTAAAAGGTCAAGGCTGATACCTACCTGTAAGCTCTTGTTGATTCTGTTGCTGTAGAATCTATGTGATGTCATGACCTTGTTTACCAGCTTTGGCTATTTAAGATGGCAGCCCCTTTCAGCTCTGCAGCATTGCTAAGGCAGGAATGTCTGGAATCCCTCTAATGCAGTAGGCCTCCCGTTCTAAATTTACTCTCCTTATGGTTATATGGTACCTCCTCTGTGGCTGCAGTGAGAGGCCCCCTTTTTATGACTCTTTTTTTCCCCTCTGGCTGGTAACCCTTTGTGTGCGTTGCCTGTTTAAAAAACATTCAGCTTCGGCTAGTACAGTGTACTCTTTTGTTGTTGCTGCTGCATAGGATCAAACTCTGTAATGAAATCCTGTAATTTAAATTGGTTTTATAAAGCTGTCCTTGGAACTTAAAGCTCTCAGTCTCCTGAGCTGCCGAAAGGGGCCTCAAGCCCAAGGCATCCACAGGAAAACATTGCTTTAAAAGGAAAGCAACAAAGTTAAACTCTTCTAAAACTAGTGATTAGATTTTTAAAATCTTTATCGTTTCTTCTTACTTTAGCCAGCCGCAATTATTTGTTGTGAATAAAATGCATAATAATAATAATCATTAATAATACTTAGGACTTATGCATCTCTTTTACATTTGTGCATTTGAAAGTACTTTATAAAGCAGGGTAAGTGTGATTCCGCCTGCCCCCCCTTAAGCACATGGGAAGATTGAGGCTCACAGAGGTTAAAGTGAAAACGCAAACTAACCTGATGGCTTCTCCTCTACCTGCATTTGGCAACTAGATTTCCAAACTTTTAAAGATGGGATTTTCAGAAGTGCCTAAGTGATTTAGGAGCACAAGTCCTGTTGACTTTCAAAGGAACATGTTCTGATTCCCGTTGCTGCTTTTGAAAATTGCAACCTAAAGTGAAGAGGGAGTTGAACAGAGTAACTGAACAAATTATTTATTTGAGGGAAAAAAGTGACTCATCTAGAGGGCTGTACTGATAAGATGTTGACCAGCATTGGTACTTAATGCTTCAATTTTTGACTTGTGTCATTAACATCTTTATTTGATCACATAATTCTCCAAATGATCACTTTTAACTTACAATACAGACCTACTAGTTACTGGAAAAGCTCGTGTAACTTAAAGGTACTAAGTGTTTTCTCTGTGAGGAAGAAGACAAAATCATGTTTATTCATTAAGTAACAGGATATAGCATTGTGAGTGCTGCGCTCATCAGTTGCATATTTTGGAAGGCCCAATATCTTGCTTTTTGTGTCAGCATACATCCGGTAAAATTAAATCCCTATGTACAGATTTTTTTTTTTAAATAATTGAAAACAATCACACAGGACATTCCTGTATTTAAAAATAACTTACCAGAGCATTTAATAATAATCCTTCATTTTGTTTTTAACATACTACATGTCCTGTTTTCCTTATATGGATTGTTATTGCAAAGTATATGTGTGGGAGCCCACTACAGCAAGCTTTCTTTCTGCAAAGTGCTGGTTAGGATTTTATAATGTGAATTGACTTGACAATGTTGCAATGCTTCTTCCTTTCTTTCTCATTTTCTCAGATACAAACGTGACAAAAAACATTTACACATCAGCCTTTAGAGATTTACTGTTCAACATTCTGACTACATAGCACTGCTATCAAACTTCAGGATGTAAGCTGATCGCTTGCAAAGGCCAGGAGTGAGTTTTTAAACCCCCTTGTATAGCAATGAACATGGATGAATTAGGGGTTTTGGTTTCTTACATTCGTTTTAAGGTAATTGGTATTGACCACTGCCAGAGTCCAGATACTGGACTTGGTGGACTAATGGTTTGATCTGGGACATTGGATCCTATGTTCTTATTTTCATAGGGAAAGCATTATTTCTGTCTATCATACTTGTATAGTCCCTGTTAGGATAGTATTTGATTGCTTAACAATTGGTAATATATTTATCCTCTTGTTTGCAGAGATATAGTCCCCATTAGGGTAGTATTTGATTGCCTAACAATTGGTAATATATTTATTCTCATGTTTGCAGAGGAGGACCTGAAGCCACACAATGCACAGTCAACCTGTGGAGCTTCTTGCCAGAGGATGTTGTAAAGGCCAAGACTATAACAGGGTTAGAAAAAGAACAAGATAAATTCATGGAGGATAGGTCCATCAATGGTTATTAGCCAAGACGGGCAGTGATGGTGTCCCTAGTCTCTGTTTGCCAGAAGCTGGGAGTGGGTGGCAGGGGATGGATCACTTGGTGGTTGCCTGTTCTGTTCATTCCCTCTGGAATGAACTGTTGGAAGACAGGATACTGGGCTAGATGGATGTTTGGTCTGACCTAGTATAGTTGTTCATATACTTGTCTACACTGGGGTTCTTTTGTGGACTGTGTTTTTGCATGTACGCTTTTGTGGATTAATTTATCCAAAATAATTAAAGCCAGGTGGGTGGACACAATCTACTTCCTTCTGAATCAGTGCATCCACACAGTTGTGTTTTCTTTTCTTTTTTTTTTAATTAAGAACTCTGCTAAAGCTCCTTTTCTTTGTTGTGGCATTGAAACGTCTCTTGGGAGTGATCCCTCCCATCATTTGCTTTGCGATATGTTGTGTAGCCTGGCACTCCGGTGGCTGCTCTTCAGGCAGTACTGGACCAACATCTCTCTCCAGATCTCAAGGGAATCCATGCAGTGGCGTAGCCAGGTTCTGAGAGCAGGGGGAGCAAACATTAAAAAGGCGCCCCCCCTTGGCTCCTCCTCCGGCCGCTCCACGCCCCCCCCCCCTTGGCTGGCTCCTCCGGCCGCTCCACGCCCCTCCCTTTGGCTGGCTCCTCCGGCCGTGCCGCGCACCCCCCCCCCCATGGCTCCTCCGGCCATGCCGCGCACCCCCCCCCCATGGCTCCTCCGGCCGTGCCGCGCCCCCCTCCCCATGGCTCCTCCAGCCGCGCTGCGGGCTGCCATACTGTGCCCCCTCGCTCCTCCAGCCGCGCCGTGCCCCCCCCCATGGTTCCTCTGGCTGTGCCGTGCCGCCCCCGCGCCCCCCTCCCATGGCTCCTCCGGCCGTGCCGGCCCCCCCTTGCCTGCAGGAGCCCAGCGCCGGTGTAACGAAACGCAAACAGCTCCTGCTCCCAATTCCCTACTTTGGGTGACTTTGGGTGTACTGAGCATGCTCACCCGAACTGAGCATGCCCAGTAACCTTCGCTGTTGCCACTGCCCTCTCTCTGCCGGCCCGGCAGGCCAAGCTTCAGAGCAGAGCGTGGGCCCCGCCCCCTGGCGCCATGGTAACCCCTAACTAAGGGGCCGCTTTTGTAAAATGTGCTGAGGGGAAGCGGCTGCTTCCTCTGCACCCCCCTAGCTACGCTACTGAATCCGTGGGTCCATACGGATGCATGAGACATGGCTGCTTTAATGCTGAGAAGGGTACAAGAATCCAGGCATGTGCAATTGCAAACGGGTCGCTTCTAGCTGGGCGACAGTATTTAAACATGACCCCAGAGTAGTAGCAGGCACACAGAGAGACAAGTAGATCCAGGTGCGAAGCAATGTAGTGTGGGATAGCAGTGGGAGGACTGCCGGAGGCAGAAGTTATGCTGAAAGACAGATGCATCCAGACACACTTTTTTCTGTACTAGCTCATCCTGAAGTGAACTAACCCACTTTCAAAGTGGGTTATCCAGTTTACAACAAATGACCAGTTAGTTTGAAATAAGAATTGGTCGCAAGGCATTTTACTGAAAAAACACAAGTGAATGAAAACTCCTGTTTGCCCCAGGGTGGTAGACAAGACCTGAGTGCCTTGTCCAAAGTCACACAGGAAGTCTTTGCCAGAGCAGGAAATTGAACCCAGGTTGCCCAAATCTCAGGCTAGTGCCCTAATTAGTAGACCAGGGGTCGGCAACGTTCGGCACGCGGCTCGCCAGGGTAAGCACCCTGGCGGGCCGGGCCAGTTTTATTTACCTGCTGACGGTTCGCTGTCCCGGGCCAATGGGGGTGGCGAGAAGCGGCGCGGGCGAGCGATGTGCTGGCCGCGGCTTCTCGCCGCCCCCATTGGCCCAGGACGGCGAACCGCGGCCAGTGGGGGCCGCGATCGGCAGAACCTGCCGCGTCAGCAGGTAAATAAAACTGGCCCGGCCCGCCAGGGTGCTTACCCTGGCGAGCCGCGTGCCGAACGTTGCCGACCCCTGTACTAGACCACCCTTCCACTCATTCCTTAGTGTATGCTGCCTTACTAACTATGTAATTGTTATTTCACTTTATCCTCCTAAATGGGAAGTGCCATATGGGAGCATATCATTGTGAAAAAGAAGGGGGATTCAAGGCTAAGACCCACTTCCACCACGAAGCTACATTTAGGGAAACTGTTTTTGGAATTCATTTTGGGTTTACAGCAGTTGCAGATGGAGCCCCTTAAATTGGGAATATTGCCTTCTCGAGTTGGAGACTTCATAAGACTGCTGATCCATCTCACAGGATATTCAGTCTCCAAGAATGGCCCAATGGATCTAGTTAATTATACTGTATTATAAAGAGGAGCAATTGTTTCCTGATCCCCTGCAGGCAGCGGGTTAACACCTTGATGTGTGGAATTTCATATCCCTTGTAATAATTGGCATCTAAGATGGTGTGAAAATTAATATTCTTATTCATATATATCTATTGCATACTACTAACCTATATCTTTAAGTAATATCCTGCAGCAGTGAGGCCCATAATTGCATAAAAAAGATACTAATTATTATGGGAATGCCTCTGTGAGTACTTTTTCTCTGGATTGTATTCATCATTGTGACTATGACCAGTAGAAATGACTCTACAGAAAGAGAGAGTGGTGCTGTAATTGTACGCAGCAGACACAGATTGACTTGTAAAAGGCCTCCCAAAAATGGCAAAAGCTCTGAGGAGGTATTTCCCCCTGTTTTATTTTTAGATAAGCATTAACAATCAGGGGCTGCATTTTTAAGAAAATCACTTTGATCTGTGCTCTCCCACTTTAAGTTGAGCAGGAGGCTGAATTATCTACACACATTTAACAAAGTCCCTGTTGAACTGAAAGGCAGCGAATGTGGACTGATACTGCCATGGTTCTGTTCGGCAAAAATGAGCTTAAATAACATGAGAAGATAGATGCAATTTTACTCTCTTCCGTTTTAGGCCATGATTCTACAAAAGGCTATCGGGGTGCATAAGGGTCCACCCACTCAGACCCTTTTGCAGGTTCAGGGTTTTACAATGAATGTAGCTATTTTCATTACAAAAGAAATGACCTTGTATATTATTTTATCCATAGGACACCTTTATCCAGTAGATATTTTAGCAGGTAATCCTGAGGTTATCCAAGAAGCAGCTGAGGCCTACTATGAAAAACTTTTGCAGCAAGCTTCATCATCTCCTGAGTTTTTTTCCATTCCTGGTGGAGAGAAGGTAATATAATTACATTTCCCAAATAGAAAGTGTGTTTAGATATTGATGAAAGGCAGTTTCAAGTGCTAGTGGCCAGAATCTGTTTGAATATAGCTAGGCTAGTGTGGCAAGGATAAAAATCACTTAAAGTTTCAGATTCAATCAATCAGATTGTAAATATTTTACCCTCATAGACTAGAGGTAAACTCAAACCAAAAAACTAGATCTGAAAACCACCAAAATTTGAAGTCCAAATTGGGATTGAACCAAAATCTGCAGCTCTTGGCCCATCTTGTGCTGTTCAGGCTAGTTTAAATGATGTAGTGAATTTCCTTACTGTTGTAGAGATTTGTTCTTACTGTTGTGAGTCAGCAATAAACACAATGAAATTTTCTAATGTGTGCTCTTTCACGCAAGCTCTGATCAGAAATGGTTGACAGATTGAATAAAAACTCTTCAGTGACAGAGCTGCAGGGACCAATCCTGCATTGGCCGGGAGACGGGCAGGATATGACTAGATAGGTCTTTTTCATTTCTAACTTCAGTCATTGTATGAAACCTTTCAGTATGTGGGCCCCTTTCTACACAATGAAAGTTTCTGTTGGACCAGCTGTGTTTATATCATTACACAGTGCTGAAGCAATGCCACTTAGTTGAAATAACGTTTTGTGTGGAATATGGTGGCTTCTAAACAGTTTTGGAAAATATTTTGTAGTAATTTCTAGAAAAAGACAGTTCATGTGGGTGGGGTAACTTTCACATTGTCTGAGAAGTAAGGGTGACTCGTCTTACAGTATTCTTTTAATGCCCTCTAGTGGACCAAGATCATAACCATCTGTAAGGTTAAATACAAAGGGCTGTTACTCTGTCGTTAGCTTAACCCGTCATGCAGGGATGCAGTTTTACCTGCCCATCTGGTGTTCAGTTAGGGCAGGGGTGGCCAACCTGAGCCTGAGAAGGAGCCAGAATTTACCAAAGTACATTTCCAAAGAGCCACAGTAGTACGTCAGCTCCGCCCCCCCCCCAAGCCTCCCACCCACCGGCAGCCCCGCCGATCAGCACCTCCCCCTTCATCCCCGCACCTCCCGATCAGCTGTTTCGTGGTGTGCAGGAGGCTCTGTGGGGGGAGAGGGAGGAGCGAGGACATGTCAGGCTCAGGGGAGGGGGCGGGAAGGGGTGGAGTGGGGGCAGGGCCTGTGGCAGAGCCAGGAGTTAAGCAGTGAGCACCCCCTGGCACATTGGAAAGTTGGCGCCTGTAGCTCCAGCCCTGGAGTCAGTGCCTATACAAGGAGCCGCATATTAATTTCTGAAGAGCCGCATGTGGCTCCGGAGCCACAGGTTGGCCACCCCTGAGTTAGGGGATGGGGGGCTTAGAACACTAAGCAATGGTGCGTCTCCACAATAGCTAGAGCTAAAGAATGGAGTTTTGGCTTTAGACTTAATTTTATATTTAATTCTGTTCTTGTCTGATCTGCACATGCAGAATAATACTATTAATAAGGAGCATAAGTAACAAGAATTTTCTAGCTGTTTCTTTCTGTCCTATAAACTGTAATAAATGCTTCAATGAATTCTGATATTTTATGAATCAAAAATAAACTGAACTTATCTCCCTCCAAGAAGACCATAGATATCTGAGCTAACAACCTCTATTACCCCTACTCTGGGATAATATACACCTAAGAATTTAGGGATGAAGATTGCTGCGATTGACTAGTCCCTAGTTAGTCTGACTAGTGCCTGAGCCTTTTGCTTCTGTAGACCTAGGTTAAAACCTGTCTCAGGTGATGGGGCCAATGGGCCATTTAGTTCTTTAATGCATATTAGATTGTTGTCATCCCATTTACTCAGACCACTGTACAGCGTGTCCTAGTTGGCAGCCTTGCTCAAGAGGATTATTGCAGGTCAGGTGGAAGTGCATTGGCAGAGTTCTGTGCAGGGAAAGCTGGTCCAGCTATGCCAGATTCTTGCTTGTGCTGTTTGTCTCTCACTTTCATGACTGCTAAATTAACTCACAAATCAAAATCAAAACAGCAGGATTTGACATAAAAACAGCACCTGACTTTTACTTAAGGCGGTGTTCACGGGTACCACTGTGATGATGTATTTGCAGCATGCAAAGAAAGAGATCGAATCAACAGAAGATACTTAGGGTATGTCTACACCCAGCCGCTAGTTCGGCGGCTGGCAATCGAAGTTCTGGGTTCGACTTATCGCGTCTTGTCTGGATGCGATAAGTCGAACCAGGAAGTGCTCGCCGTCGACTGCGGTACTCCAGCTAGACGAGAGGAGTACCGCGGAGTCGACGGGGGAGCCTGCCTGCCGCGTGTGGACCGAGGTAAGTTCGAACTAAGGTTCTTCGAACTTCAGCTACGTTATTCACGTAGCTGAAGTTGCGTACCTTAGTTCGATTTGGGGGTTTAGTGTAGACCAAGCCTAAGATTTCTCAGGAAGGTCACATGCAGTATGCAGAGTTACATTTCCTAAGTAGCTCAGTGGAGAAACAAATATACTTGTCCCTAATGTTCTGACATTGATGAATTGGTGAACGCTGGTTCCAGGTGCAAGTTGTTACTTTGAATAGTCCACCTTGCTAACGTGTAGTAAGACCTACTGTATGTGCTTCTTATAATTGCTTTTTTGCCAGCTCAACAGCTTAAAACAGCTAAATGCCTGTTTTTAGGTTAAACTTGAAGATTCCTGTGTGTGTTTCCTTCCTGTGTACCGAGAAGACCCAAAATTTAAAATTTTGGTGTTAGTAGATCCACAGGCTAAAGAAAGAGGTGAGATTTGTGTCAATATATTTTGAAAATGGAATGATTATACTTTTTGTCTTACTTAAACGATGCCCAGTGGATGTAAGCAAATTTCTAGAACAACAGTACTTGAACTACATGCCGTGTTTTGAACATGAAGTAGATTTAGCTAATATGTAAAGAAAATGTTTTAAAAGGCAATCTGTGCAGGCAGTCGAATGGCTAGAGTGGGAGATTGGCAGTCAGGTCTCTGAGTTCTGTTCCCAGTTCAGCTGCTGACTAGACTAGTCTTGGGTAAATCTCTCTTCCTCTCTCTCTGCATTTGTACAATGGGGATAATCATACATTTCTATCTCACAGGGATGTTGTGAAACTTAATTAATGTTTGGTTTGAGCTTTGAGATTCTTGAAAGATAGGACATATAGAAGTGCAAAAAATTCTGATATGTTATGATAGATTGTAGCTTACTAACATTCCTGTATTTTGTATTTTTCCTTTGTGGTAGCCACCTCCTCAGTTCTAGGTTTAATTGGCCCATATTTCTGGACTGTCTTGTGAGAGGTAAATCCAGACATGCAGTCAGGAACTGAATTAAACTCATTTTATTGGCAGATCTCCAGCAGTCTGCTTTAAACTCTGTGCCAGTTTATGCACTACTTACTACTAGTAATGCTGGAGTTTTTCTTGTTACAGCCATATGGTGACCTTAAATGGACACATCATTGCAGTTGTTATTCCTAGAAATGGTTGTGTGCTTACTGGCATTTCTACTCCACAAGTCATTGGCTGGGTTATCACCAGGTCCTAGGGATTGGGTTATGATTACATCTTAGTTTTTTTGTCCACCCATCAAGGATCACTGCTTTACACAGTGTGTGTGTTCCTACACACATTCTGGTTTCTTTCTGTTTAACTCCATCAGTCAATAGACTGTGTGGCCATAACCCTGTCTGGGACTTACAACACTGAAAATAAATAGCAAGCTATGATGCCATAGTCTTCAGCAGGGATTGAATCCAAGTCATTTAGCAACAAAAGCACAGGCTTCTACTGCTTGAACTAAAAGAGAGCTCTTTGAGCTGCTGGAAAACAGGAGGTTATATAGTCTTGGGAGAAGCTACTAGAAAGAAACTGTCATGTACACCAGGCCAATGTATTAAATAGTCCCCCCGTTGGATAAGCTTGTCCCAACTGTCTAAGATCCACAAGAGTTCAAGTCCTATCTGGGGAGGCAAACTTTTATTTAACCCTTCTTTAATATATATGTATAAGGGTATAATATGTATCAGGAAGTCAGAAAATGTTAAACCAAGGTGTCTTTTGCTCACTCCAAACTCTGTTTGGAACTCACACCACTCTACAATCTGTGCTTTTGACTCTATCTCTTAGTCCCTCTTCTCCCACAATACAGCAATAAGCTAAAAACACCACTGCAATTCAAAGTGCCTCTAAGCATTTTATTTCTGAAGGTATAAGCTATACATTTTCAATAGAAAAGATTTGCAGCCAATATTATTGTTATAAGAAATATTACAAACAAAGACAAGGCAAGCTAGTGTTCAGGGTCCAGTCCTTAATGTGTCAGATAACTAACTGTCCTATGCTATGTTAAAATGTGAACTTTATACTGTGCTCTGTTATCACATGCTGGTTTAGTTGGCTGACTCAGACCCCATCACAGCTAAAAAAACTGGAAGCTGGAAGTTTTCTCACATGAACAAAAAATAGATTAAACTCACCTGCGGCTGCTTTTACATTGTACTTCAGAACAACCTCCCATTCCATGTGCTCTCCCATGCTGGACTGATAATTCACTAACTGGCTGTAATTCAGTCAGCAGAAAGAGAGAAACTTCCTGGCACACAGAGATAGCCAAAGAACTTTATGGTTCCTTTAAAGCTACAGATCCTTTCCTGACAGTGGTTTACACATCAGTATTAACATTTGCATGAACGGAATATCAGCACTGATATACCATTTAGGGGAAAAAAGAACTCTACCTACTGCAGGCCTAATTTTGAGTGTAATTGCCATTGTGCATCTCTATCAATTTGACTTCAAATGGGAAAAACTGAGAACAGTGATGAGGCAGATTGGTTTGTTCAAGAAGGGGGATGCATAGGTATAATAATGCCTAACGATATCCAAAAAGGGATCATGAAGAATCATTGACTATATACAGGTGAAAGAAATAGAGTGCATACAGCATGAATATTTAGCAACTTAGTCAAGTAGTAATAGAAACACTATGAATTAATGAGATCTGTGTACACAAAGAAACAAGATCTATCACCATGTCAAACACATGAGTTCTGGAGACTAAACTTCCTAATAGTTATTTACAATAAATGCTTAAACATAGCAGAATAGGAACTTCTCTGTGTAGTAAGCAGCAGGAGGACTTTAAATCTCATGTGTGGGAGATGATTGTATAAAATTCTTGCAAACCTTGGGTCTGATCCTGTAGTTCCACTGGGATTAACAAGATTGCTCATTTAAGTAAGGGCTACGTAATCTGTTTTTTAGTAGTACCCTTTAAATATGCATTTAATAGGACTTTACTTGACATTGTCTCTCCGTGGTTTATATACTGATAACACATGGCAAAACTCCATGTATTTTAAAAATGTTTCCTATTATACCAAACTTTATTTTTCTTTATAAAGATTGCACTATAATACATATTCATAAACTCTGTGAAGTCACCCCGTAGATCCTTTCTTGTATACAGAAGCATTTTAACTGTAATTTTCCAAATGCTTTTCCAGGTAGCAGATTATTTTTGTCAGCTTTTGATTTCTCCGGGTATAACCCCCCTCCCCCAATAACCCCACATGTTTTAAGTCTGTCCATTTTATGTAAATTGGTGTTTTAATAAATGCAAAGTTTAATGCTTATTTCATTATTGTATTTTATATTCATATGACCATATGAGTGGTTTGATTTGAATGAGCCATGCCTTTTTTGTAACATTCAGCCTAAATAGTTACTTCACAGTCAGCTTTGCTAAATGCCATACATTTGACATCATTCTGAAGTTTCCCTTAGTCTTTAATATTATTACAGTATGGTAATGATATGTGATAGGGTGCAGGGATTTAGATTCCAGTCTCTATGTCTAAACAAGATCTGAAGTGGATGGTATGCAGTGGAGAGAAATATTTGGGTAGCTCTTCCACAGAAGTCACTCTCAGTCTTTATTTGGGTTGGAGATGTTTGTTTGTTTATGATGGGCTGTGTGTTACCATGAACATTTATATGAGAATGTAAATTGTGTTGCAAGGGCTACTAGAACATAGTATGGGTGATTAATATCTTTACAACCCTAAATTAACATTCTAAATACTGAATGTGCTGTCCCTGCTGGAAATATTTTTCAGTGAGCATGATTTCTAGTAACTGCTAGATGCCGCAGAACATTTATCATAGGATAGTCACAACAAATCACTGGGGAAAAAATTAATTGTAGTGGGAAAACATAATCTGGTTGCAGGGAATCTATTTCTGGTACTTATCTGGTTCCCATTACTAGTATCTCAGCGCCTCACTATCTTTAATATATTTACCCGGAGAGCACCCCTGGAAGGTAGGGAAGTACTATTAGACTCAGCTTACTGAGAACGGAGGCAAAATAAATGGCAGGTATCTTGAAGTCCTGTGCACACCATAAAGCACCAACATTTTCAGGAATAAATAGAATAATAACTGCAAGAACCGTGGAATGTCTAGCTCGGATATTGTAAGAAACAGTGCAAATACTGTATACCTCCTTTAAAAAAAAAATGTAGTGTTGGCTTCAAATTAGATTGGATCCCATGCTTCCCTGGGGTCTCAAAAATGTATGTTTGAGGTCGGATTCAGGGGAAGAGTGGAGAAAAAGAAACCCCATGCTGGATGTTGCTTGAATTTTCTCACTTTTCTCTGTATTTGGGCATCTGATTCAAAGAGATAAAATGGAAAGACTTGTATATGAATGTAGCAACATTTGGCCACCGTACAGTAGGAAGTGAAAATTAAATGCAGTCCTGTGGGGGGGGGGGGAGGGGAATTCTTCTCTTTGCCAATCAATAGAAGAGATTGCACAATCACAGTCACAGCCTTTTTAGGCCTCGTTCAGTTCAATGTTGTTAAGCACAATCCTGCCGAATATCTACAACAGCAACAAAAGGAAAAAATGCCAGTGGGTCTTATATTTCACATACTCTCCACTTTCCATGAACCATAGATCCAGTAGTGGAATGGCTGATCATCCCTTTTGTCCTCTACTCATCAAATGTCAGTTTTGGGGAGAGCGATAAAACATGGAAAGGATGAGATCAAGGAGAACTTGATCTTCTGAAACGTACCTGTGTTCAAAATGGTTTCCACAAAATTGTTTACAAGATGAGAATGAGAGTGTGTGGAAACATCCATAGGTTAAACTGTGAACTGGATGTTTACTTTAAATGATAATTTTAGAAGAAAGTACGTACATAACATGGAATTTGGGGAAGTGTCTTTCATTAATAAAGGCATCTCTGTAGAAGACGAAGTAGCCCAAGTAATGTGATGTGACAGTTGCTATGTCAACTAGTGTATCCTCCCCCCAACCCCTTAAATTATTGAATAGCACAGTAAATGTTCCATAAAAGTCAAGTAGTTCCTTGCAATGTGTTTATGCACCTCCCTATTTTCATCAACGTTTTTTCAAACTTTTCTGATCATCACACTGTGTGTTTAGTGTGTGTGTGTTGGGTAAGGGTGGGGGTGTAGGTTTCATGCCAAATCCGTTTTGGGGTTAACCTCATGCAGCTGCCAATGAAGTCAATGTTTGGCCCATTATGTCCTTTTGTCTGACTCTGCTTTCTTTGGTAGCTGCATGTTTCATGGATATTTTAATGGAGCAGTCCCACTTGCACTGGAAAGTGGGGTGAAGGGATTGAGGGACCAGATTGAATCCATCATAGAAAGTGTATGAAACCTCTATGCCAGTAAGTGCATAATATTTAATTAATTGGATCTGGTGGTATACACAGGCATCTGCAGTTGGTCCTTCCTTGTTAAACTCAAGGCACAAAGTGTAACACGTTTTGGCATGTACCTTAATAATTTATTCAAAATATAGGTTAACTAAGCAATAACCCTGGACTCAAAGCCCACTGGGAGCTAGTAAAGCTTGAAGCAAAAAAGCGAAACTAACCTATGCACATTAGAAACATTTGTCTAACCTGGGGCTAAAACAGGTAAATGATGCCACTCAGATTAAAGCTTTTTCACTTGCTTGTCTGTAAATTTGTCCTTGGTTGGGTGGATGGTTCTTCGCTCCCTGGTGCTTGTCCCTGGTAGGATGGGTTAGAGGGACACGATGATTAAGGCTACGTTTTAGTCATGGGTATTTTTAGTAAAAGTCACGGACAGATCATGGGCAGTAAACAAAAATTCATGGCCCCATGACCTGTCCATGACTTTTACTTAATACCCGAGACTAAAATTTGGGGGGAGGGCTGCCTGAGGGCCCCGCAGGTGCTGGGGGAGGGCGGCCCAGGTCCTGGGGGGGTACGTGCGATGGTGCGTGGCCTGGACCCCCACTGGGGGGGCAGGGTTGGCAGGGCTGGCAGGCTCCTTACCTGGCTCTGCACCTTCCCCTCCTCCCCGCCCCCCAGCAGCAGCAGACAACTCAGTTTGGGTGTGTGGAGGGGGCAGAGGATTGGGGCACCGGATGGGGTGAGGCAGGCTCTGGTCAGCGCTTACCTGGGGGGCTCCCCGGAAGTGGCGACATTCCCCCTTACTCAGTTCCATCCTAGGCGGAGGTGTGGCCAGGCAGCTCTGCATGCTGCTGCCGCCTGCAGGCACCGGCCCTGCAGCTCCCATTGGCTGCGGTTCCCGGCCAATGGGAGCTGCAGGGGCGGTGTCCTGGGCAGAGATAGCATGCAGAGCTGCCTGGCCATGCCTCTGCCTAGCAGCTGAGCAAGGGGGGGATGTTGCCACTTCTGGGGGGTCTCCCAGGTAAGCACCGCCCAGAGCCTGCCTCACCCCATCCGGTGCCCCAGTCCTCTGCCCCCTCCCACACCCAAACTTTGCTGCTGAGGGTGGGGGAGGGCAGAGGGGGCCCGAGACTGCCCCAGCAGTGGCCAGTGTGACTGGCGCACTGCCCTGAGCCAGGCGTGCCGGCCGCTGCAGAAGTCACGGAGGTCTCGGAAAGTCGTAGAATCCCTGACTTCCGTGATTTCCATGACAAACTCGCAGCCTTAACGATGATCCAGTGGTTAGGGCGCTAGCCTAGACTTGAAACCCGTGTTCGGTTTCCTGCTGAAAAATCAGGTCACTTTTATGTAGGTATCTAACTTCAGGCAACCAGCTTTCCAAATGTTGATCTTCCTATTACTCTCACCAGTGAATTTGCTTGACAGTGGTCTTTGCAGCAACTATTTTGAGTTAATGTGTCCCCGTTTCTTCTTTTAGTTTTGGCAATTTACCTTAACCAGTCCTGGTGGCCCATTGAAGATATAGTGAAGACTGCTGATTCCTCTAGAGAAGGGCTTATACAGGTACAGACAATTGCCTTTATTGTGAAGCATTCCAGCTGTGATGACCAGGGGCGGCTCTAGGTTTTTTGCCGCCCCAAGCACGGCAGTCAGGCGGCCTTCAGCGGCATGCCTGCAGGCGGTCCGCGGTCACGCGGATTCGGCGGCGTTTCTGTGGGTGAAATGCCGGTCCTGCGGCTTCGGCGTACCCGCCGCCACATTGCTGCCGAAACCGCGGGACCGGCGGACCTCCCGCAGGCATGCCGCCGAAGGCCTCCTGACTGCCGCCCCCACAGCGACCAGCAGGCCGCCCCCTGTGGCTTGCTGCCCCAGGCACGCGCTTGCTGCACTGGTGCCTGGAGCCGCCCCTGGTGATGACCATATAGTGCTCTGTGTGTTTGGATTTGTCTTTCATCATATTATATATCTTTTGTGCTTTATACTGTATACTCTTCTGGCCTGGTCCTGGTCTCCCTACTTCACAGTGCCACCCCCACTTCCTGAATAAATATTAATTTTCCATGTCCTATTCATGATTCATCTGTTGGTCATTTTCTCTCTCTCTCTCTCTCCATTGTTTTCGAGGTTGCCCCCTTTAGCAGGTAAAGAAGCATTTACAATAACCCTACACAGTAGTGCTGCTTGATTGACCATCTGTTGTGAAGATCAGTCTTCTTACCCTTTGGCACAGTGTCTTATCTGGCCATTTACAAAGCTTTCTGCCTTGTATGTTCTTTAGATTGTATTCAATTTATTGAGCTGTTCTTATTTAGTGGTGGATTTTTTATTTTATTCTTTCTGCAAATAAATACCCTTGTTCTGATGCAACAATCTTGTTTTGGGAGAACAGATGGAGAGATATTACTGACTTTTAATTTAATCTATTCACAACTGCTAAGAAGTCAGTTGCTTAGTGTATGTAGGATTTGCATTGCCATGCAGCAAACAAGTTTGTCTTTCTTTATTCACGTTTCCCAACCACCCCTCTGTCTCCCAGTTGGGTGTTTCCTGGCTCCTTTCCTGTGCCATTCTTCCCTGATTCTATGACATTTTTAATCATGCAGGGTTTAATTCAGCCCTCCCCATAGGCAGCCTGATTTAATAGGTTTTGCATAGGGAACTAAGGGGGGAGGTTTGGGGAGTAAATCCATCCCCCAATCTGCAGGTAGGCTTTTGGATAGCAGCACTGGCTCTACACAGCTGTTTCTCAAGCTTCTTCTGTAGCAATGGAGTATGAAAAAAGTATTTTGGCTCCTTGATCCCTTTTAACATGTTTTGGGTAATTCTGTCTCAGGTATATGTTGTTTACTGTGACATGCAATACCCACACATTTTGGTCAATAGAGACAGGGTAGCATAGGTATTCCCCTTTTAGTACACTTTCTAGTGTGGGTAGTCCAGGACACCCCAGTTCTATATCCAGCTAAGCCACTGGTTCACGGTGACCATGGGCAAATCACGTCACCTCCCTGTGCCTCAGTTTCCCCATCTGTGAAAGTGTACTCTGCAGGTGCATTGGCAAGCTTTATAAATGGAGGGTGGTATCTAAGGGCAATTATTATTATTTCTTCTTATACCATCTTTAGTCTTGAGAAAAGAAGACTGAGGGGGGGAACCTAATCACAGTCTTCAGATACATTAAGGGCTGTTGTGAAGAGGGTGGTGATCAGTTATTCTCCATGGCCACTGAAGGTGGGACAAGAAGTAATGGATTTAATCTGAAGCAAGGGAGTGTTAGGTTAGCTATTAGGAAAAACTCTACTATAAGGGTAGTTAAGCTATGGAATGCGTTTCCAAGCGAGGTTGTGGAATCCCCCTCATTGGAGGCTTTTAAGAACTGGTTGGACTGATTTACTTGGTCTTGCCTCAGCAGGGGGCTGGACTTGAAGACTTCTTGATGTCCCTTCGAGCCCTACCTTTCTATGATTTGAACTGGTTTACGAGGCATTTTTACCCCAAATGAGCGGGATGCATTCACCACCCTCTTAAAAAACAAAACAAAAAAACAAAAACAAAACTTTCTTTGGAAGGCAAAATCCCTGAAGTCTCTTCATTTTTCTTTTGTCTGTTTGTTTTTTCTCTAAGGTCCAAACATCTGGAGAAAGGATCGTCCTCTTTGTTCTCAACTCCATTATTTTTGGAATGTTAGAAAGGAGTTCAGCTAATGATACATTCTTTGTATCTCATTCCGCCAAGGAGTCTGCCAAAATATTCTGGAGGAATGGAGATGCTGTTGCCTTTTACACAGTCAAAATGAAAGGTAAGGTCATTTCAGAGAAACATTCTCATCAGTTCCATATTGCCAAAAATGTAGTCTCTCCCCCCCCCCCAATGTAAATAATCCTATGCTCCCATTTAAATTTTTAGATAGAAATCACCTGCATACCATTGTAGAGAATGAATCAGAGAAACTAACCCTCATAGAATTTGAAAGCCATTCATATTACTTCCATTAAAACACAATGGGACCAAATTCTATTCTAGGTTACACTGCGTGACCTGGACTGTTTGGAAAGCTGCACCCCTTCAAATTCCAGCAGTCTCCAATTCCTCCTCCTTCCTGGCTTTCCTGCTTTGGCAGACCACACCCAAGCGTTCATATTCTAAAAGGGAGTTGAAAAAAGAATCAGAGAAAAGTAGGGTTGGAAGGGACTTCAAGAAGTCATCAAGTCCAGCCCCCTGCTCTGAGGCAGGGCCAGGTAAACCTAGATTATGCCTGACAGGTGTTAGTCTAACCCAGGGGTCTCAAACAGGCGGGTTCTTTCGTGCGGCCTGCCAAGCTCCCCGTGCCCCCCCGCCCGCGCGCCCCCCGCCCCTCTGCCTACCCCGTGGTGCCGCAAGCCCTGCGCCGCTCCCTGAAGCGGCTGGCACTATGGCCCTGCAGCCCCGGGCAGGGCGGGGGGGTGGGGGGGGAGTAGAGGGCTCTGTGCTCTCGCTTCCAGGCACCACCCCCCGCAGCTCCCATTGGCCTGCACTCCCTGCCCTGAGCCCCCCGACCCCCTGCCGCACCCCTCACCCCTCCTGCACCCCACTCCCCAACTCCCTGCCCTGAGCCCCCTGCCGCACCCTGCACCCCGACCCCCTGCCGCACCCCTCACCCCTCCTGCACCCCACACCTCAACTCCCTGCCCTGAGCCCCCGCCACACCCCACACTCCTCCTGCACCCCCTGGGGGCAGGGAGGGGGCAGAGTTGGGGTGAGGACTTCGGGGAAGCGGTTGGAATGGGGGCAGAGAAGAGGCTGGGCAGGGGCGGGGCCTCATGGAAGGGGTGAAGTGGGGGCGGGGCCAGGGGCAGCAAGGGGTGGGTGTCAGTGATGTGGTCCTCGGGCCAATGCACTAGTCCTCATGCGGCCCTCGTGGTCATTTGAGTTTGAGACCCCTGGTCTAACCTGTTCTTAACCTGCAATGATGGGGATCCCACAACCTCCCTTGGAAGTCTATTCCAGAGCTTCACTACCCTGATAGTTAGAACATTTTCCCTGATATTTAACCTAAATCTCCCTTGCTCCCTTGTGGTGGATGAGGAAAAGAACCACAAAAATGAGTCAAGGGCAGCAAAAAATGCCATACAGTGAGGAACTTAAAAGCTCTGTTTAGTTTAACAAAAAGAAGATCAAGATGGGACTTGATCACAGGGTAGAAGTACCTTCACGGGGAGAAAATACCTGGGTACTAATGGTTAAAGGGCTCTTTAATCTAGGTGAGAGAGGTATAACAAAAAACAATGGCTGGAAGTTAAAGCTAATCATATTAGGCACAGATTTTAAACCATTGGAACAAAGTACCAAGGGAAGTGGTGGATTCTACATCTCTGAATGTCTTCAGATCAAGACTGGATGCCTCTCTGGAAGATAGTCTTTAGTCAAACACAAGTTATTAGGCTCAGTAACTGGGTGAAATTTAATTGCCTCTGGTAGACAGGATGTTAGATTAGATCAGACAGTCCTTTGTGGGCTGAAAAAAATCTATGAATTGATAAGTCTGGTATAAGTCCAGACCCATTGCATTGATTTCAAGATATCTACACTGCAGATATTTGTACCACGGTAAGCCACAACAGTGGCTAAATTGGTGCCAGAAAAGAACAGCGTGGAGAACGTCTCACTGGAATGACTCCACATTTACAGTGGAATGTGTCTCTGGGTCAGTTACTGGTCCCAAGTTAAAGTGCACCGACGCTAAACTTGGGCTTTGGTGCTCAAATGAAGTTGCAAAATAGGTACAGAGAAATTGGTGATGGAACCTCTTTCTGGAGGTGAATTGGGTTGCTTCAAGGCCATCAATCGGCACGGTCCCAAAAGTAGGAGGTGAAGGCTCTGGGGGGGAGGCGGAATCAGGCTTGCTGTGGGTTCCAGACAATAGATTAAAGTTGCCCTCCCCTGGTAGCCCTTCTAAGGGATGAAGCACTAGGAGTTCTGCCCTCTGCAGTGGTGAACTCCCTCCCCACTCTGAGGTGTGGTTGGCTCTTCTGTATGCTATCAGTGGTGAATCACATCTCAGGCGATGATTAAGGAATCCTGGATATGTCTATGAATACACTGTGTTGAGCTGTTTTATAATTTGCAAACACTTCAGTTACAACTGTACGTTTCCCTTTTAAGTCCATAAATATTTTGGAGCCAAGCTTTCGGAGAGAGACATTTGGTTTGTAATGATTCATGCTTCAGTAAAATAAGTTTTCAGAGTAGTCTGTTGTGGGTGGAATATCAGACAACCTGAATCTGTTTCCAGGTAAACTGGGAGTCACATTTTGGTTCATATTAAATACAAATGCTTAAAGTCCAGACTTGTCAGCATCTGGATCTTGTTGCCAGTGTTTTTGTCTTTGGCAGCAGCATTTGTTTGTATTTGGTCCGTGTCATAATTACTAGTCGTTTTCCAAGCTCATTTGGGGAAGTTTGAAGCTGTGATTGTTCACTTCCCTCTTTGCTTATCATGTAAAGCTCACTTGCTGTGTGCATTGTGCAATCTCACTCTCTGAGGTTCTGTAATGGTGTCATACTAAACATGCTCCTGTTGATCTGATACTCTGTCTCTGACAATAAACCACCTACGAAGGGACTCTGGGTTTATTAAGCCCAAATAAGTTCAGCTAGTTCTGCCCACTTGTTTGGAAGTGGTATTCCTCAAAAAGTTTGAATTCCTTTTTAATACTGTTTATATGGTGCGAGTTTCTTCTGTTGCTGCCCTGAGTAGTGTACGTTATATATCAAGTTTTCTCTGTGTAAGAAATTCCATATTGCCAGGTCTCCTTCCATAGCTCCTGGCCCCATGAAGAATTGGCAACTTGTTTCACAGCCCTGCCAGGTGATCCCAACTGCATTTCCACTCTCTACAACAACCTAGCCTTTATCCACTGCTCTTCGCCCTCCGCTAAGTAATTTAGACTCTACTGCTCATTCTGTACTCATCTCTCTGTGTGTCTCATCTGTAAACTTTCCATTAGCTACAATATGACAAGATCAGAAACCATGGTTCAGTGGAGCTAAATAAGGTAGAACTATATTTGTAGGGGATGGACAGTTAAAAGCACAGGTCTGGGTGGCTGGATATATGGATGGGAGGAGTCTCTTCCTGTCTTTGCTGCAGACTTACAGCATGTCTTTGTCCAAGTCAGATTTTCACATGGAAGTCACTGACTCAAGTTTAGCTCAGGCGGTGATGTCTGAAAGTCGTTCCCATCCACCAACTCCTAGGTGGCCTGAGTTTGGTGATAGTCCTGTTCTTAATAGATATACATGCACATCACAGCTAGCACTTATTGGGATCTCTTTTGATAGTCTCATGAGAAAGGGAAGGGGGACTGAACACCTATGTTGCTCCTAGAGACAGTTCCTTCAGGTCAGGTTTGAGACATATTGGCAAGGCAATGTGAGGAAATGTCTACTGATACTGACCATGCTGCACCTGTTGAATGGATAAACAAAAGACTTCATTTTCCAAGACCTTGAACCTATCATCTTTTATGAGCATTAGACTTATTATATTCACTACTGTACAGCTCGCCACCCTAAACTATACCGTATGTGCCTATTTCTGTTTAGGGGGAGGCATGTGGCATTTATCACTGGTACTCTGGCGGTTGACGGGACATGAAATAAGGCATTAACGTATGTTGATGAGAGACTTTGTTGTGTGGTGTTGTGTCCCATCTAGTGGCACTGAGACCACTTAGAGAGAGTTAAATGAGTCTGCTTTACAGCCTTAGTTAAGAGCAAGTTGGCTTTTAGCTCATGCACTAAGCTCTAGAGCCAGAGGTCCCCGGTTCGATCCTGCGGCCGATAACGACCGGGGTCTGTTGGCATTACACCAGGACAAACACCTCCAATTTGGTTTATGTCAGTGACTTCCAAACTCTGCTATCCATACTGACAGTTAAGGAGTTCAAACCCTACTTAAAAAATAGAAAAGAACATCGTTTCGTGTCCTCTAAATTCTGTCACTGAAACTACCGTGCTTTAGTCTGCATGCCCTATTTGGAGATGGCAACCATAACGGAATATTTTGCAGGAGACCAAACAAATATCTTCCCATGGAGCCACTTTGGTGCTGAGAACCAAAGCGGCTTGTTTTTTTGTCATTTTTCTTTCGGGATTTTCTTGGTATGCTCTACACTTGTTAAAAACCTGTTTTTTAAATGGATTAATGACTATAATACTTGACCCATATAATTCTGTGAAATGTTTTCAGTTTGCTTAGATTTCGTAATTATTAAAGATGGAGTTTACTGCCTTCACCTGAGTGCAAAATAATTGGGAGAGTATAAAAGATTCATGAGGAGGCAATATGGCTTAGTGGACAGAACACTGGACTAGACTCAGGAGACCTGGATTCTATTCCCAGCTCTGCCGCTGGTGTACTCTGTGACTTTGGGCAAGTCACGGCACTGCTCCGTGCCTCAGTTTCCCCATATGTAACATGGGAATAATGCAACTGACTTCATTTGTAAAGTGTTTTCAGATCTACTAATGAAAGAGCTAGATAATATTTTATTATTATATAATGCAAAGAACAGTTGATGCAGAATCGCACAATAGGCTGTTAAACAAAAGTGTTTTAGTCTTTGGGCTAACTACAAGTAGAGAAGTTCCTTTAGCTTTCGTTGTTGTTGTTTAGTATTTGTATTGTGGTAACAATTGTAATAGGTTCAGAACAAAAAGATGGTCACTGTACTGAAGAGCTGATAATCTTAAGTATCTTTCTCTTCCTCTGGGACCTCCATGGTATGAGGCTTGAGGAGGGCAGCTTTAGCAATTCAGCCATCAAACCAATTGTAAAAAAAACATATACTGGGGGGTGAGAGAGAGAGAGAGCTGTGAAACACGGAGTCGAACCAGCAGTATTTCCCGCTGGCTACCCACAGAACTCCAGCAAGAGCTCTGTGAACCACATTTTGGGAACCACTGACAATAGATAAAATTGGAGATGGTAGGTACTGACAATAGATAAAATTGGAGATGTAGGTACTGTTTCTGCCCTTGTTTTCCCATTAGCTAAATTGATCTAATGGCAACTTAATGGGCTGTTATGAGGACTGATTAGTTAATATTTGTAAAAATGGTGA
Source organism: Emys orbicularis (assembly GCF_028017835.1). Lineage (NCBI taxonomy): Eukaryota > Metazoa > Chordata > Testudines > Emydidae > Emys > Emys orbicularis. Next base: position 81,803,190 of record NC_088692.1, on the reverse strand, counting down.
AAGCGCTTAGTAGTAATTTGACTGAAGTGCTTCAAAAGGGATGATAGGCTTTATTTAATTTAAATCAGACACCAGAAGTGCTTGCCCACATGGTGGGATGAAGTCCATTTCAGACTTTCACACAAACTTCTGTAGACTTGGTCTTTTAGATATTTCCCCCTTGAATTAGCTCCCTACAGGGCTACTATATATGTGTTTTCCATTGATCACATACATTTGCTGTACGTAAAATGAGATCAGAACAGAAAGTTAACCTGCCTGACACCTAGCAAAAAGTTTGTTTTTGGATAATTGTTCCCCTTCCCCACTCTTTTCTAGCAATAATATTTTTAATGTGCATATTTGAACGAGTTTGAAGGTTCTGGCTTTAATAAAATAAAATGAACACATACCAGCCAAGACATGTGTTCATTTAATTTTATTGAAGCCAGAACCTTTGCTCCCCTTTTCACATCGCACAATGGGTTGACATTGGGTTATGTTCAGCAGAAATATTTCCCACCCTTTACACAAGCATTGACCCTGCAGAAGGCCTGTCTGAACTTGTGTGTGCAAAGCCAACTTGTTCAGCAGGGATGCAGTCAGTATGCACAACCTTGTTTTGTTTGGGCCTCTTAGATGTGGGGACAGGGTTGGGTTTTTCCTGGTTTGTGGATGTTTGGGAATGCTAATGGCTGTCTGCTTTCCTGCCCTGGTAATTGCTGTTTACCATTGTGCTGGCTCATAAGTTGGTCATTTGGCACTCATGACCTAACCAAACAGATCAAAGGCTTTGAAAGGGCAGACTGAAATACTTCCATCTCCCCTGCCAATGCCCTAATTTCCTTTGTCTCTTCCCTTACCCCAAAACTCAGTCTTTCATATGGCTGAGAAATGAAAAAAGGGTCCAAGCCAACAGTGCACAGGAACCTCAACTCAAGGCCACCGATAGCTTATTAGGAACCTGCTCCACTATTAGAAAGGACCCTGGAGGCAAAATTCACTTCACCCCAAAGTCTATGGGTGGTGGCTTCTTCTCATGTATTTGCTCGGGGTAAAAGGGAGAGAGTGGCTTCATGATTAGTCTATTTATGTTAACCTTAGACTTTACAAATGTCTGTCTGTCTTAGGCACAAAATTAAGAGCGCAGAAATTGATCAGCCAGCTCCTGTCCGTTAGAATGGCTGCACATGAGTCTCTCAATCTGATTTCAGGGATTTGTAAGAGACAAATAACGTGAGATGCCAAGAATCTCTCTGAGGGACAATATCAGGGTTGAAGGGCCTGAAACTGATCCTACAATACTCGAAGAAGCTGTAGACTTTGTGATAAAACGTTTGTCAGCTTCCCAGAACAAACATTGCCAGAGTCTAACATCTCTGGTGGGCTGCCAGCCCACAATAAGACGAGGGTGTGCTCAGGTTCTTGGCTTACATAGGTGCATCATACTTTTCTTAGCTCTGCCCATCTGCTCTATCCTTTTGAGTAGGAAAGGGGAACTGAAACCACCTAAAACTGCTGCCACTGTCGTGCTTTAGACAGAGACCAGGATTCTGGAATGTTTGAGTGCTTCGACTGCCCTTGTGAATGGAGGAGAAAAAAGGGGGATGCTGCATGCACGTGTAGTGACTTCTTGATGGCCAGTTAAACCACCCATGTGCAGGATTAGGCCAAGAACCTAGGACTTTCTGTTCCAAAATCACAGATGTCTCCCAGCTAAAGGAGGCGTTTTCTTAGCAGTTATTATGGTAGTGCTTAATGACCAACCAAGAGTGGGCCCCACTGTGCTAGGCACCATACACACACAGAGTATTAGACAGTCTCTGCCTTGAAGGGTTTACAGTCTAGAGACAGGACAGATACAAGCTGGGGGAAGAGGTAGAACACACAAGTAGCAAACGTCATATTAGTGCCACAATTTTTTGGGAGTGGATTTAAGAGGGGATGAGCTCCATGGAAAGAAAAGTGAAAGGAGAGGGGACACTGAAGGGAAGAGCGGTGAGGGGGTCAGGGCAGGGGAGAAGAGCTTATTGAGGGGCAGATTTGGAGTGAAGCAGAGGTAAAGAGACTGGGAAGGAGGGGAAAGGTTGGACCAACAGCCGATCATCACAGGACAGAGAAAGTCAAGTCAAAACTATAGGAAGTTCTCTGAATGTTGAAAGGCTCCTGCTTTGACTGCTTCTGCAGCAGCACCTACTGTCTGGAGTGTCTGGGTAGCTCCTCTGTAGCGTCCCCCTATGCCACATGTTGGAGATAGGCACCATCCGAGTCCTCATTTCCCGGTGTGTTTGTGTGTCTCCCCTGCAAGTTCTGGCTCCAGGGGGCTGCTGGTGAGGACCCCATTTTACCCCCTCTCTGCTGCTGCTTCTACTGGCTGGCAGTTAGTAATATATGTCAGCAGGGCAGGGCTGACATAATCACATATACTTGAGTAAGTCTGACATTCTGGCCAATAGATGCATGTACATTACATAGGGCATGCTCACCATTAAAAACAAAAGTCTCACTATGGAAGCATTAAAGTCACTTTGTCATGCTGAAACTGCCAGTGTTCAGAGTGCGATCTGAGATGTATATTTTTGGTCTTGACTTGATTATAGACCATGGCTGGATTATTTATGGCTGGTTGTGGTGGTACAGGGAGGGGAGTTGTTTATACAACCTATTGTGGTCAGTTTGATTTAATGTACAACTGCATGTGAATAATTGCATTAATTTCTGGGCACTTCATTCCCAGGAAAATTTTGATTAACTTAATGGAACAAACTGAATGAACTTCAGAGAACAGCAAACAAAAACAAACAAACAAACAGATTAGAGAGATGGCGGGATTGGCCTAGGAAGAAAGGATAACTACCAGGATGTGTTACAAATATTTGTAAACACCAAAACGAACGGTCTGTATTCAGTCAAGCACTTCCTCAAGTCTCATTGACTTTATTCTGATTTAAGCACATGCATATGTGTCTTGCTGAATTTGGAGTCCAAGGAAGGAGAGGAATTAAAGTCAGACCCTACTTCTGTTGATGTCAGTGGCAAAACTCCAGTTGAAATCAACAGGAGCAGAATTTAAGATAACAAGCAGATGACTAGAAGAAAACAGTCACACTGAAAGAAGGGTAGCTTAGGGTATGTCTACACTGCCGCGCTAGTTCGGCGGCTGGGGTTCGAAGTTCCGGGTTCGATTTATCGCGTCTGGTGTGGACGCAATAAATCGAACCAGGAAGTGCTCGCCGTCGACTGCGGTACTCCAGCTAGACGAGAGGAGTACCGCGGAGTCGACGGGGGAGCCTGCCTGCCGCGTGTGGACCGCGTCTGAACCGCGGTAAGTTCGAACTAAGGTATGTCGAATTCAGCTACGTTATTCACGTAGCTGAATTTGCGTACCTTACTTCGACTTGGGGGGTAAGTGTAGACCAAGCCTTAGTTTGAATATCAGGAAAAGCCTCCTGACAATTAGTTCTATTATGCTGTGACAGAGACTCCCAAGAGAAGTGTCAGAAGATTCATGACTTGAGACATTTAAAACGAGGTTGGATGTTACACTAGTAAATGTATATTAGGGAACAAACTAACTGTGAGAGGGACTAGATTAACAGGGAAAGCTGGCAAGAAAATGTTTCTTCCCTGTCATGCAAAATTTAAATGAAAATGTTTTGTTTTCATAGAAATTTTCAACAAAATATTTTGACTTTTCATCAAAAACTTTTCAGTTTTCTGACAGAAAAAGAAAAAAAGTAGAAAAGCAGATGCTGTCATGAAAATGTTGGTTTATAAAAAAACTCATTTATTTCGGGGGGGGGGAGGAGAAAGGTTTGATGGAAAATTGTCAAGCAGACCTACTAAAAGGCCTCTAATTTGTATGATTCTATGGATTTTCAGTTGTATTTAATCTGTATGAGCCCAGGCACTACAGCAGTGGGCATTTCATAAATGATTAAATACAAATCAATCAGGAGGAGACATTTGTAGTGCTTTTATCCTACAAAGTAGCTAGATAACAGATTGATCTCAACATGATTGAATGCTTATGTTTCTTATTCTTTTGGGTTCGATTTCTTATGGCATTTTGAACTTATGTGCATAATATCCAAAGTAATTCTTGCAGAGTGAGGCCCTTAGTTAATTGATATGAACACTGTAGTTTTGGATTCTGCATTGCTGTACTCAACCATATCTCTTCTTGACGGCAGAGGGCGTTTAGCCTGGGTGATGACTGCAGAGTAAAGGTTTGAAGTGCTGGGGCAAGCTCTAATACTTTCTGACAGTTTTACTGAGAAGTGGTTTGGTCCAGTAGGCGGGACGCTAGGCTTGAGTCACTGTTTTGGCCTCAGCAGCACGCAGGCCCTTCGTTAGTACAGTATCCGTCTCCATCTTTGTACTGGGGCTTGGCTTTGTTGGCAATGAAACATAAACCTGAGTCTAAAATGTCTCCCTGACCTTGGCATTCCCTAGGGTTCTACCCAACACCACTTCAGTCTGAATTCAAACTTTTTTCTCTGTAGAATGCTATACCCACTTCCCTTCTGTGTAAAATAGAGTTAATGAGCCCCTCCTGCCACAATTATTACTATTTGTTGTCTTGGAGAGTGGTTTATCTTTTCATTTATTGGTTGTAAGAGTGAGCTATTTTACTGTGTATTCCCAGGAAGCCTGTGTGATGTTAACACCAGTCAATGCTACCTGCTCCCAGTTCTGGATACTGTATTTGTCCGGAGAAAGTACAGAAGGTGTGGCCTAGGGATGAAAATTCTGCATGATTTCTGTCAATCTTTTGTGACCGAAGATGCCTTGGGGATCAGCTGCCCTATTTCTGCTGACATGTACCAAGGTAAAACACTTGATGTGGAAACATTAGGTAAAAGGTCATGCATAATTTATGCATTTCATAAAAATATTGGAAGAGGCTTCTTGGTTGCAGGAGAGTTCAATGCATTGGAGTGAACACAAAGATAATGTCCTTGGTGTGCAGTCTTCCTAGAGACACATGGAGCTTCCTGTGGGGAGGAAATCCTGTGTTCTTATAAGATATTGAGAGATAGAAACTTAGAATGGTAGTTTGGTATTTACACTCTTATATAATTATCTCCAAGAAATGGAATAATGGCTTTGGAATCAAAGAATGAATTATCAACTTGCTGTTTGACAGGAAAGAAAAAGAATAAATTGTGTGGATGTCCATATGCACACACCAACACATGCCACATCTGTGGTCCTGATACTTTTGTGATAAATTGCATTTGTCAGGCACCACACCTGAACCGTGCCCCCTAATCCAACTTGTCAGTACTACTACTTTCATTCCAAATCTCTGACCGGCTTTAGAACAGCCACAATATATTTTTAAAATTAATTATAATTTTCACTTAGTGGCCTGTTGGATTCGTGGTAACGCAAGCAAGCCTGGAGTTTCAGGTGAAAGCTTACATAAAATAGTCCTAACAATAAAATGATTTATAAAATCTCTAAAACATGTATAAAATATTTCTTTGTTAAATATGTGGCATAAACCAAATACCTGATGATGTGGTGTGACATAGCGGGTCTTACCGCAACTTGTTTGGGATGATTGTGTTACCCACTCATGATTTTACAATCATCACTAATTAATGCCAATAAAACCTTTATTCCCCCTAGTATCTCTCTGTTCCTCAACACACATAGTTGTACACTGTTCTGTTTGTCTGAAATGTATACACCATGCACAACTGACTCATAGATCAGGGGTCGGCAACCTTTGGCACTCGGCTCGCCAGGGTAAGCACCCTGGCAGGCCGGGCCGGTTTGTTTACCTGCCGCATCCGCAGGTTCGTCCAATCGCGGCTCCCACTGGCCGCTGTTCGCTGTCCCAGGCCAATGGGGGCGGCGGGAAGCAGCGGCCAGCACATCCCTCGACCTGTGCCACTTCCCGCCGCCCCCATTGGCCTGGAGCGGCGAACCGCGGCCAGTGGGAGCCGTGATCGGCTGAACCTGCGGACATGGCCCGGTCCACCAGTGTGCTTACCCTGGCGAGCCGCGTGCCAAAGGTTGCCGACCCCTGGCATAGATAGTCATGTATATTATACATTCACATCTCTCCCTCCTCCCCCAGCTCTATCTAGGATATTGTGTCCTCTTAATACAGGAAGAAGTAATACAGACACCGTTATTTTTCTCCATCCAACAAAAACAGTTTCCCTGCTGGCATGCATTGTACGGTTTATACATGCTGCATTTTGAGATTTGTGTATAAACACTAGTGGTACATCCTAAGAGTTAGTTTTTCATCTCTGGTAGGTTTGGGGCTAAGGTTCAGGGCTAGGACTGTGTCTTTGCTTGTGTTTGTAGAGTGCCTAGCACAATCGATCCTTGATCCTGATTCGGATCTCTGGATCTCACTGCAAACATAAATATTAAATACCAAGGGTGAAATCCTTATTGAAGTAAGTGGAAATTCTTCTGTATTAGACTGAGGACTGCAACCCAGTGCCCTCTAAATATCCTTCCACTAAATGTGAGCAGTTCTCACTAGCATTTCTTATATAATAATCCCACTCTGTGTTGTACAGGTCTAAAAAGGAGCAATAAAGCCATGTACTGAATATTTTGCTGTCACTGTACTTATTGCTCCCGGAATTTCTTGCTGGAGAAATCGATTTAGCTTTTATCCTGAAGTAAAATTAATGACAATGATCTACTCATTATTATGAGGCAGATGTTTACTTACAAGAATGACAGGATTTAAAAAAAAATGAAAACTACGAAATCCAATTAAACATTAAAGATAAATGAGCTTTCCAAACTCTCTCCATGGTATGATGAATTACCTAGGGTGCAGGGACAGAGTGTATCATGGAGTGATCATGGATTATTATCTTGAAACTTAACTTGAGTCAGGAGACATGAGCAGGACCTCATGGAAAGGTGGTTTACAGAGGTTTAAAAATCCCTGTTTAATTTACTGAACAGTTTAGAAATGCAACGCTTCATCACTCCTAAAGGGATAAACTAACAGCAGAAACCCTGTTGGCAGTTTCCTCAGTTTGGCTCTACAACTAGCAATGAGGAAAACCTCCAAAGGAGACAGGTTTGGGTTCGATATGAATAAACAGCCTTAAATTTGAATGCTTATCCAAATTATATGAATGTTCTGAATCTACAGAATGCGTCTGGAATACTGATAAGACCAAGATTTCTCATGAAAGTTATACCTTTACCTCAGCTACGTCTGTTGTCTCTGTCAGTTCCTCCTGTTTCAGGATTTCCTCACTCACCCCAATAAGTAAAAGCCCCTGAATGCTCACCAGAAAGTAGTCTCAGATTAGACAGAGGGACAGAGCTATCATTAATTTCTTCCCAAGAATGTTCTGCTAATTAATGCTCACTGTGATTCTGCAAACCCCACTTGGTGTACATACTGTTGTTTATTATTTGTATACCTCCAGTTGTGTGCTGAATACTTTAGCAATATGGTCCCTGCCCAAAAGAGCCTGCGGTCTTGACACCAAACAGATACAATATGCAACATATGACCAGTGAGGTTCAAGCACTAATTTTGGTTGCATGAGTTATTGTTTTCAGTGGTCTGATTTGATAACAATTCACTGCAGAGAGGGATAAGATTTATTAAGGCTTTATGAAGCAATGCAGTTCAAAAAGGGATGTTAAAGGAGAAAAGGGAGGTGTTTATTAACAGGCATGCGATACTGTCTTCTGCCTCTTAACGTACTCTCTTTCCATAAGGCAGAAATGAGCAAAACTCTTCCTTTATCCTCAGTGAGAAGATTACGAATGTGATAACATGGATTCCCATTATAAACCCCCAGGCAGTGACCACTTAGCCAATGTTTTAAAAAGGCTCCTGCCATATCTATGCACAATAGGGTAAGAAAGGAGCAGAGTGGGAGACTTAATTCAGCCTGCCTCTATTTTTTTTGTTAGCTCTGTGCAGATTCTGAATATTATCCCGTTGGTGGTTAAGAAATTTCAGTAGCCTTGAACAGATGTTCACCATTCAGGGTTCCTCCTGCCAGGTATAGGTACTCAGACCCCATGGCATTGGGTGCTGTGCAAGAGGCTTAGCAGAGAGAGCAAGAGAGAGAGAGAGAATGAAGGGTGGGAAGAGAGAGAGAAAACACCCAAATACAACACCTGTAAGAGAAAATAGGTCTCTGAGAGAACATCCTGAGGGCTCATGCTTGGTGTCACCAGCTGACACTTAACTCACTAATGCTTCCCCTTCTCTCTCTCCCCCCCTCCTTGGTTTTCCTGTTCAGTTTGCCAGAAATTCTTGCAGACCTATCCAGAGGAGCAGGACCGACTGTGGGAGGTGGAAGCACCAGGGGACTGGAGCCAGCGTGTTAGTATCTGGTTAAAGATTCAGCTGGAACCTGCCCTTTCAGAAAGTGAGTTACAAATAGTGCAGATTTCTCCTTGTCATGTTCAGGTATTTAAACTTCACAGTTAAAAGCTACGCTTCCTTAATGATGACAAAATGCTGCTTCCTCTCATTGGCAGCACATGGAGAAAGCGCTAAGCAAGCAGGTCAGCACGTTATCTTTTTATCTGACTCAGAAATGACAGGTACCTCTCAGCTATTGGGGTGGATTGTATGTGTGCAAAAAGTCTATGGTTAGACCCCAAAGCGGGTATCTCAGCTCTAGTATGTAAAAAACCAAAATGCACAGGTTCATTTAAAGGCAAATAGAAAACATTTCTAGAGCCGTGGGGATGTCAGTTACTGAATTCGCCATTCAGAGGCAATTTTCGTGCCATTCCATGACATAAACTTGAAGGTTCCGCCTCCTTTTGTGTTCAATTGGGAGCGGGGGGGAATCTGTGTTCCTTACTGTACAGCACAGTACTTGGTAATCTTCAAGAGAGGACCAAAATATCTAGTAAACAGGACCAGGATTAGAGATTCTGAAGTAATGAAATCAAATTACAGAGACTCCGAGGGCTACTGACAAAATGCAGCCCTGGCGTAAGAGGATGGAACTCCCAATGCAATGCGTTACACCAGGGCAACAATTACCCCAATGAGCTTAGCACCATATTTGGGTCGTAGAGATGGGTTGGTTTGTTTGTATAATAAGAAAAGAAACTTGTAGGATTTAGGGACAACATGATTAACTTCATTAAAATATGCTGCCAATGCCACTCTTTGATACTAATCCAATCCATGGAGAACATAGAGATCCACTCCATCAGGTGCAGCTGTAGGATTCAAAGTTCCTCATAAAGGGCAAAATCCTACTTTGTCCGAGCTTCTTCTCCTCCCCTCCCTATCCTTCCCCACAATAACACCCAGGCAGCAACAGAGTAGGAAACACTCCTGGTGTTTTCTTAAGAGCTCATAGGAGGATCTCGCTAATGCACCTAAGGTTCAGATGGCTTGGGAGTACAGCAGGCCCCTAGTCTGCCCATACACTTACTACAGTCAGCAGCAGGTCCTAAGGAAGGGCTTGTTCCTTTCAGGGTGAGCAGAAGAGAGTGCTGCAGAGGAAATTGCCCCCATGCTTTCCCTGATATATTCTGCCCTATACAAGCAGGATGGCTTGGGGGTCCTCAGCTTAGCCATTGCATTTCCTCTCATCACCAGACCCCATCGGAGAGTTTGGCCAGGATTTTGCCCCAGGCTGGGTTCCTCTAATATCGTCACCGTGCACACAGATGTTTGCTTGGATCTCTATAGACTTATTTGAGGACGTGAATGTCTTTCGGATCTATTTCTTCTGGGTCTCCTTCCCCCTTGCTGCATCCCGCCAGCATGAGGCAATGTAGCTCAGCATCACCAAGTAATGTTGGTACATATGACAACAGCCACCAAGATGAATGAGTTCCCCATCCTGTTCTGGTCGTCTTGAACAACCCTTCTGCCCCCTTTCCACAGCACTGGGCACTGCAGAAGAAAGCTATTTAATAGCTGGAACGGTGCAGCTCTTCTGCTGCATACTATGTAGTTTTTCAGAGAGTCGGGAACAAATTCTTGTCATATAATGTTGTAGGGCTTTTACAGCAATATGTGTTCCAGAAAGGTTCCCACAATCCTGAGATCAGACTTTAAATTTTGCAAGGCTATAGAGCTGCATCTAGTGGCAGCACGGATGAACTACACCACTCTGTACACCAGAAATGGTACATAGGCTTGGGTATGCACACATCTGTAGATATGTGTGAGAGGGAGACTTAGATGGATATGTTCTTTTCAACCTGGGTTGAATTTTTATCAGTGTGTAGCTATAAAAAGAAAGCTCTTTGGTGGATGGTACATGGAACTGGAAATATTCACTTGAACTTAATTTTTGTTGAAAAATCAGCCAAGGTTAATTTATATCAAATAGTTCCAGGAACAGAGAAGCAATAGCATTTGCCTACAGAGGCTGGCTGAAATGTGAAAATAAATTTAAGATGAATATACAGCCAGGCTCCTAGTTGCTGAACCAATCAGGCTCTGAAATGAACAGTTCTAGAGTAATTGAGTGAAAGTATGTAAGGTCTACAAATAGAAAGTGAATGCGAAAAGATAAGGTGGGGGAGGTACTGTCTTTTATTGGTCCAGATCCTAACGAAGAGCTCTGGGTAAGCTCCAAAGCTTGTCTGGCTCACCAACAGAAGTCCAATAAAAGACAGAACCTCCCCCACCTTGTCTCTCTAATATCCTGGGACCAGGATATGGCTCCAGCAGCACTGCAAATGAAAAGAAAAGCAGCTTCAGTGGGAAATAACTACTTTGCAGGCTTTATGGGAATCATGCAAAGTACCTTTTATTGTCTAAAAGGCAACTTACAGACCAGTGAACTCTGAGAAATGGATTCCATTTAGCGGAACAAACTTTCAACCTAAGGCTAGAAAGGTTTTCAATGACATTTTAGTGCAGCCATTCACATGACGACGGAGGAACGTTCTGAGATTTGAACGCTGTCTGGGAATAGAATAGTGGCAGCTTAAGGGCAGTGTTAATAATTTATTTTTCTGGTCTCTCCGCACTCATTTTACCCCAATTAATAGTCAGAAAATCAGATTCAGTCGGAGCTAATTTCTTGGGTACAGGAAATATTAGACACCGTGCTTCAGTCTCAACCATTACAATTCTTCTGAAATAATCAGAAAGGATGCAAGTTTACAGTCGCCCCCAAATTAGCCTGACATGCTGCTGTTGCCTATCAGGACCTTTTATGTCAAGATAGTGGAGGCTCAGAAATGCCAAATATAATTAAAAACTGTTTCAGATGTAATTTATACCTGGCAAGAAGTGTGGGCGTGGAAACAGAGGGCTAACGGTTCAGATTGCATCTACAGCACTAGCAGATGCATCTGTGTGCAGGTAGATGATGCGATATTTACACACAGAAAATTTTATGTGTGAAAATGCCAGGTGTGGGTTTTTTGCACATTCAGATAGATGGACCTGCAAATATTTCAGGTGTGTGCAGCTGTCAAAAAATGGGGCTCTTCTGCCCAAACCTATGCATTTATCTTTTGTGTCATTGCCACCCATTGCACAAGGTTCTTTTTTGTTACTGGGCTGGGTGGTTAATTGTCAAAATTGGAGGAGAGGGATTGAAATTGTACTAGGACAGCATCTTGGAGGTTTTTTTTTTTTTTTTTTTTTGGATAAACTTTCTACGGAAGTTGTGCCAACATTCTTTCATTACGATCTTGCCCTCAGAAAACACAGTTCGTCAGACTGCTTCAGAGGAGGAAGGAGGCTGTCATGTAGAGAGAGCTCAGGATGATGAACCCAGACGCTTAGATGCAGGCCAGATGAATGAGGTACAGTAATTAATTTGTCATTTTATGATCCACTTTTTCATAAACATGTTGTCCCTACTTAGTGAGTAGGGGGCCTAAATAGGAGAGTGACACAGATAACCATGGATGATCTTCTATCACTGGGCCATTGATTTATATGGCTAATCTGTAATTCCTCTGGGGGCTTGGTGATGAAAGGTGTGAAAGTTTTTACTTCGCTCCCCACTGAGATATATGAGCTATACCAGAGCTGGAATGCTCAAATAGCAGGTCTGCAGTGGCTTTCTGAACTGACCTGCATACACAGTAGGTGCAGTGGTTACAACACCTGTATCGAGGTTGCTTAGCACTTTGCAATTAGAACGCCCTCTTTTTAATTGCTTAAATTGGGAGTCTGCCCCCACACACTTCATTGCAGGATCGTGGCCTAAAACAATCGTGGCAATTTGAATGCGCCAATTCTCCATAAACACAATAAAATGTACTCAAGGAAACAAATCAAAATAATGAAGCGGGTCAAATAATAAATAAGGAGAGGGGCAGAAACAAAACAGAGTAAAATTAAGAACCATGGTTATTGTGTTTACTCCTCCCCTTTAGGTTGCCACCCAACGATTACTTGAACTAAATCAGTTTGTTGTTAATACAGACCGTTTTAACTACTTATGCAGAGCATCAGGAATCTATTATATAGAAACAAAATGGCTATGTTTTGGGGTCCCTCTTGTTTCTAAGGGCATCTCGGATTAGGGTCACATCATAGCTTTTACACTGTATGTATGTATGTACCTTTCATAACACCAGGATGATCCTTGTGTCTCTGTTCTAATTTCAGGGAGGCGAATGCATTCCTGATATTAGGAAAGTGCCACAAGAAGCCAGAGACGACAAAGATAACACAGCAGGAGAAGCAAGGACATTACACCTGCAAGTTCCCAAGGAGGAGGACTTTAGTCAAGGTACAGCTGATACGCAGCGAAGTAAGGGATCGAGGAAAAGAGCAAGCACGATGGGCCTGCTTGAAGACAAGACGACTAAGCATCTCCGAATGATGCCTTAATTGCCTCACTCAAGGAGCAAATCCACTGTGCAGTCATAAAAGGCTAAAATAATCAGCTAAAATAATCAGAATCTCTAACCACACTGAGATTTCTCCAGATTAGTTACAAGGGTTTTGCAAGGTAAATATTCTGAATCTTTACAAAATAAAAATAAACTATTGTTCTTTTAATTGTTCTTTTCTTTTGCTTCCTTCCAAGAAATTAAATAGTAGTCGAGCCTAGTTATTTCCCTGCTTTGGAAAGATTTTAATGGATCGCGTGAGATGTCTAGAAAGGAGTAATTAGGTGACTTGTAGATACTGATGTAAGAAGATATTTCTATGGAAACAACATCCTGTTTTATGCAAGGGAGATACCGCAACACAGGTTGGTATCAGAATGACGGCTCTGTAACCTCCCTTTCAAAAAGAACAGTTGATCTGGAAATTCTTTCAGCTGAGCTTTTCCAGCAGAAAAATCTGCCTTAAGCTACAAAGTGGACGGGGGGATGGGGACAAAAAAACCCCGCATGGTTTACATTAATGCAGAAGTTTGGTACAGAGAGAAAGCTACAGGCCATAAATTGCCTTTAAGTTTAGACACTGAGATCACATTGTGTATATAATTTAAGGCACAGTTGCAGGAACTTTGTGTGGATTGCTTATCTCACGTATTGTATTTCATGTGGACCAATTCCTAATGCTTTACAATAAAAGAAAATATATTGATAATGTGTCTCGCCAGCTTGCACAAGTTACAGTGTGGTTAAAAAAACCCCCTCACCTTTCAGTCCCTCCCCACACAGTCAGGGTGGTGCTGTTCTAGCTTGACTTACTGATATATCGGGAACGCTTTATTTATAATACATAAATCAATGCAAGGCAGTGCTTAATTCTACCTTTACAACCAGCCTCCACTGCAGCACCAAATGGGTGCACCAGGTTCCATGTCACCACAGTGGATGTTGCATTTAAGGTTGGACACTTAAAGGTTTTCAACAGTTGTCATGGATCTAATTGTGACGGGTTGGATCACAGAAACCCCCTTGGGAGCTGCCACCTAATGTGCAAAGACTACCCCTGCTTCTGTTTTCCCTGCCAGCTCAGGACTCCAGCACCCTGTCTTGCTGAGCCAGACACTCCAGTCTGCTCTAACAAAGACTCAGGGTCTGAATCACTTGTCCTAAAGCTGCAAGTTTACCCAAAAGCAGCTCACAGGAGTGTGCTTGTCTTTGGCACTCAGATGCCCAACTCCCAATGGGGTCTAAACCCAGATAAATCCGTTTTACCCTGCATAAAGCTTATGCAGGGCAAACTCATAAATTGTTCGCCCTCTATAACACTGATAGAGAGATATGCACAGCTGTTTGCTCCCCCAGGTATTAATACATACTCTGAGTAAATTTCTAAATAAAAAGTGATTTTATTAAATACAGACAGTAGGATTTAAGTGGTTCAAAGTAGTAACAGACAGAACAAAGTAAGTCACAAACAAAATAAAATAAAATGCGCAAATCTATGCCTAATCAAACTAAATACAGATAATCTCACCCTCAGAGATGCTTCAGTAAGTTTTTCTCAGACTGGACACCTTCCAGGCCTGGGCACAATTCTTTCCCCTGGTACAGCTCTTGTTCCAGCTTAGGTGTTAGCTAGGGGATTCTCCATGCTGGCTCCTCCTCACTCTCTTCTGTTCCACCCCTTTATATATCTTTTGCATAAGGCGGGAACCCTTTGTCCCTCTGGGTTTCCACCCCCCCTCACTGGAAAAGCACCAGGTTAAAGATGGATTCCAGTTCAGGTGACATGATCACATGTCACTGCAAGACTTCATTACTCACTTGCCAGCACACACATATACAGGGAGACTCACAGGTAAACAGCCATCTGCAGACAATGGTCCTGGTTAATGGGAGTCATCAAGCTTCCAAACCATCATTAATGGCCCACACTTTACATAATTACAATAGGCCCTCAGAATTACATTTTATATTTCTAGTTTTAGATACAAGAGTGGTACATTTATACAAATCAGATGATCATACTCAGTAGATTATAAGCTTTGTAATGATACCTTACAAGAGACCTTTTGCATGAAGCATATCCCAGTTACGTTACATTCACTTATTACCGTATTTTCTCTAAAACTATCCCAGTTACATTATATTGACTTATTATCAAGTTTTTATAAAACCATATAGACTGCACAACGTAACACTAATCTTCTCTGAGGGTAAAATTTACCCCAATGCAGAGAAGCCTGCCCATGGCTGCCTGTGCTTCTGGGATCCCTGGGTGCTATGGAGGGGGGCTCTGAACTATCCTCAGGAGGCAAGGGCAAGGATGATTTAGTTGGGGTTGGTCCTGCTTTGAGCAGGGGGTTGGACTAGATGACCTCCTGAGGTCTCTTCCAACCCTCATATTCTATGATTCTAAGGGGAGCAGTGGTGAGCCTGGGGTAGGGTCTGGATCCACACATACTCAGATCCAGTGGCCTACTGTCCCCACATAGGGGTCATGGAAGGGGCAATGGAATCTATTCCAGTCCATGGACTGATGCAGAATTCATAGAGGGGGCTGCACTGTACCATGTCCACAGATTGCAGGGGTGAATTCCTTCCTTTTCACACCCTCCATAGGTCCCCACATGAAGCCCTGACACTGGTTTTGTGTAGGGAAGGGTGGATCTCACCCATAGACCCCGATTTAACATATCACTTAAGCATGTATTTACATCAATCCCTGTTCAACAGTGCGCTTCAGTCCCATTGAAATCAACCTTTTCTGGACATCTTCTACAGAAGAGGGAGTTATCTACTGGTGCTGTAATAGGAAATTATGTTAATTTTGCCATGAGAGGTGAAATATTGATCACTGAACCAGCCATAATTCTGATGCAGACATGCTTAGCAACCCCTGACAAAGCTAGCCTATCTCCGAGAGTAAGATTGGCCCATCCATATGTGGCTGATCTGTAGAGGATAGGCTGGCCCAGTGCAATAAGTGTATGAAATGGGGATTCGCTTGGGAAACGGTGCCCTTATCCATGGCATCTTAGTTTCTCTGTACCTAAGTAGGGTACATCTGGCATCTTTTATAAAACATTGTATCAACTGTTGGATGATAGCTGGCCCAAGGCATAATAGAAAATAAAGGCAGCTGTAATCTTCATGACAGCTGATCCCATGTTTCATTTTAGTCCACTGTGACAGCTATGTTTGCATGTGGTAGTCTGTATTCTAAATCTCATTGTAACAGATCAGAATTGTTCCAGCACACTGAGTGGATCCTAGGTTCGCCTTAATTAAATCTGTCAACTTAAATATATTTAAATAAAACCAGGTGAGCCCTATTTGAACTTGTAACGTTGGAATAAAAGGGATGGACAATATAGTATATGTGGAGTGGGGAGACATCTAATTTGGTGAAGTTAATTCCATACCTAGGAGCTCTTGCAGTCAGACAGGAAACATCAAGTTGTCAGTATATCCAGGTTGAATTTCTGTTCTCCCTCTTTGGTTCCCAGTGATCCACATACTGGTTTCCTAGCTGTTGTACCTTGATGATTTTTTTTCAAATGTGAAAGGATTTTCTTTCTCTCCAAAAAACAGGAGTACTTGTGGCACCTTAGAGACTAACAAATTTATTAGAGCATAAGCTTTCGTGGGCTACAACCCACTTCTTCGGATGCATATAGAGAGAACCATATATTGAGGAGATATATATACACACACATACAGAGAGCATGAACAGGTGGGAGTTGTCTTACCAACTCTGAGAGGCCAATTAAGTAAGAGAAAAAAAACTTTTGAAGTGATAATCAAGATGGTTCAGTACAGACAGTTTGATAAGAAGCATTTGCTACCCAAGATCCATAAACCTGGAAATCCTGGACGCCCCATCATCTCAGGCATTGGCACCCTAACATCAGGCTTGTCTGGTTATGTGGACTCTCTCCTCAGACCCTACGCTACCAGCACTCCTAGCTATCTTCGAGATACTACTGACTTCCTGAGGAAACTAGAATCCATCGGTGATCTTCCAGAAAACACCATCCTGGCCACTATGGACGTAGAAGCCCTCTACACCAATATTCCACACACAGATGGACTACAAGCTATCAGGAACAGTATCCCCGATAATGTCACAGCTAACCTAGTGGCTGAACTCTGTGACTTTGTCCTCACCCACAACTATTTCACATTTGGGGACAATATATACCTTCAAGTCAGCGGCACTGCTATGGGTACCCGCATGGCCCCGCAGTATGCCAACATTTTTATGGCTGACTTAGAACAACGCTTCCTTAGCTCTCGTCCCCTAACGCCCCTACTCTACTTGCGCTACATTGATGACATCTTCATCATCTGGACCCATGGAAAAGAAGCCCTTGAGGAATTCCACCATGATTTCAATAATTTCCATCCCACCATCAACCTCAGCCTAGATCAATCCACACAAGCGGTCCATTTCCTGGACACTACTGTGCTAATAAGCGATGGTCACATAAATACCACCCTGTACCGGAAACCTACTGACCGCTACACTTACCTACATGCCTCCAGCTTCCATCCAGGACACACCACACGATCCATTGTCTACAGCCAAGCTCTAAGATATAACCGCATTTGCTCCAATCCCTCAGATAGAGACAAGCACCTACAAGATCTCTATCAAGCATTCTTAAAACTACAATACCCACCTGCTGAAGTGAAAAAACAGATTGACAGAGCCAGACGAGTACCCAGAAGTCAACTCCTACAAGACAGGGCCAACAAAGAAAATAACAGAACACCACTAGCTGTCACCTTCAGCCCCCAACTAAAACCTCTCCAGCGCATCATCAGAGATCTACAACCTATCCTGAAAGATGATCCTTTACTCTCACAGATCTTGGGAGACAGACCTGTCCTCGCATACAGACAACCCCCCAACCTAAAGCAAATACTCACCAGCAACCACACATCACTGAACAAAAACACTGACCCAGGAACCTATCCTTGTAACAAAGCCCGATGCCAACTCTGTCCACATATCTATTCAAGTAACACCATCATAGGGCCTAATCACATCAGCTATACCATCAGTGGCTCGTTCACCTGCACATCTACCAATGTGATATATGCCATCATGTGCCAGCAATGCCCCTCTGCCATGTACATTGGCCAAACCGGACAGTCTCTACGCAAAAGAATTAATGGACACAAATCTGACATCAGGAATCATAATACTCAAAAACCAGTGGGAGAACACTTTAACCTGTCTGGCCATTCTTTGACAGACCTGCGGGTGGCTATCTTAAAACAGAAAAACTTCAAAAACAGACTCCAACGAGAGACTGCTGAGCTGGAATTGATATGCAAACTAGACACAATCAACTCAGGGCTAAATAGGGATTGGGAATGGCTGAGCCATTACAAACATTGAATCTATCTCCCCTTGTAAGTATTTTCACACTTGCTTCTTATCAAACTGTCTGTACTGAACCATCTTGATTATCACTTCAAAAGTTTTTTTTCTCTTACTTAATTGGCCTCTCAGAGTTGGTAAGACAACTCCCACCTGTTCATGCTCTCTGTATATGTGTGTGTATATATATCTCCTCACTATATGGTTCACTCTATATGCATCCGAAGAAGTGGGTTGTAGCCCACGAAAGCTTATGCTCTAATAAATTTGTTAGTCTCTAAGGTGCCACAAGTACTCCTGTTATTTTTGCGGATACAGACTAACACGGCTGCTACTCTGAAACCTTTCTCTCCAAGTAATACACCTTTCAGGAGAAATGCATAACGAGATAATGGGCATATCCTAAAGGTGAGCCAAGGTTCAACTCTGATGGGACAGAGTTCTCTGCGTGTTGACAGACCAGCAAGTGCCCCAAAACTAGTAAACTCACTGCAGTTTCTCTAACCACAGACAAAATGCCAGCTAACCATGGGTAACATTTCCCCTCCTGATTGTGTGATTTAAGGAGGTCCCATTTTTGGCTCATCTGCCTTTCCCATCAAATGAAGGAGACCAAACACAAACATTGAAAACAAAGGAAGCTGGAAACTAGTCCATTATTTACACCCAATAGAACATCGCAGCTGGGTGTTCTAAGTTAGCAGAACCAAAGGTGCCATGCTGCAGGCTGCATTTGTCTCAATGACAAATGCTACATAAGGAAGTAGGCTTCCTCCCCCTCACATCATGTGTGTGTGCTCTGTCTCTGTCTCTCTCTCCATAAATAATATATCTAATACAGGAGATGTGGAACCTACTATAAAAGGAGTCTTTTTAGGACATCTGACTTAAAGGATGTCCCAGTCTGAGTACTAACCTCCTTTGTGTGCATTAAGGTATCTGATGCATTTAGAAGTTCAGACCTGCAATTAATTCTTGGCTAGTCTTAACTGTTTTTGTATAAAAGCCTTAGGTGCTGCATTAGGTTAATGTGCCAGTCTTTCCATTTGTTGAGTTCTGTTGTCAATCACAAATGCAAAGAGTTTGATAATCTCAACTAGCGATGGGACTGAACTAATTTTTGTTTATTTATAGGTTTTGTACAGTACTCATTACTGTAGTGTCTGAGCACATCATATGCGGTAATGGATTTATCCTCACAACAGTTCAAAAAGGTAGGGGAATAGTATCTCTATTTTACAGCTATTGAGTTGTGGCACAGAGAGGTTACGTGAAGTCACACATGCTTTCTGTGGCAGAAACAGAACCCTCATCTCCTGAGTCCCATCTAAGTGCCTTTAAGGCAAAAAAAACCTTTCCTCTTATAACAGAACATCCAGCACAAACTTTACCTTTCACTCAGGAATAAAACATTTTGTATGAGGGAGAGCTGAATGGTTTAGAGAGAGAACACTTTGGTAGTGGTTGGAAGTTGGTTTAAGCGTCCAAACTTTTTGATGTTCATCTTGGCCACTAGACTACTCCAATGGTGTCCACATCTTCTTCATCACAACACAGTTAGTGCTTCTGCTTAGGGGAGAGAGGAGAGAAAGGGCCCTGTGTGTGAGGGCAGGACTGTTGGCAGATCTGAGGTGAAATTTGCCCTGGATTTGCCTCCTGCTAGTCCTTATGAACGTTGGGGCTAAAAATTCACCCAGAAATAAAACCGTTAACCTCTGAAATATGCATTAGCAGAGTCATCTAGGTAGATACCCATGGTGGATGCCAACAAAATCAAGGATCTGAAATGTAGATCATAGATTCTAAAGCCAGAGAAGACCACTATGATCATCTAGTCTGACCTCCTGCATAACACAGGCCAGAGACTTCTACCCGGTGATTTCTGCATAGAGCCCATAACTTCTGGTTGAAATAGAGCATGTCTTTTAGAAAGACATCCAGTCTTGATTTGAGCCCTTAAAGTGATGGAGAATGCACCACATTCCAAGGTAAATTGCTCTAATGGTTAATTGCCTTCACTTTTAAAAATGTGCACCTTATTTCCAGTTTGAGTTTATCTAGCCTCAGCTTCCAGTGGTGGATCACGTTATGCCTTTTTGGCTAGATTAGAACCCTATACTATCAGATTTCTTCTCTCCGTGTAGGTACTCACAGCCTGTCATCAAGTCACCTCTTTCCTTTCTCTTTGATAAGCGAAATAAATGGAGCATCTTAGGTCTGTCACTGGAAGGCAGGTTTTCCAGACCTCAAATCACTTGTAGCTCTTTTCTGAACCCTTTCCAGTTTTCAATATCCTTTTGAAAGTGTTGGCACTAGAAATGGTCACACTGTTCCAGAAATGGTCTCACTAATGCCGTAGACTGAGGCAATCCACTCCTCCTTGATATTCCCTTGTTTATACACCCAAGGATTACTTTATCCCTCTTAGCTATGGTATTGCACTGGAAGCTCATGATCAGCTGGTTATTCCCCAGGACCACTACATCCTTTTCAGAATCACTGTTTTCCAGAATACAGTCCTCCATCCTATTGGGGTAGTGTGAGCTAAGATGTGATACCCACAGTATCTTTATAACACAGATCCCCAGTTGTCCTAATGATGAGCATGCACTGTAAAGTTTGTACAGGATATCAAGAAATTTGGAGCTATAAACCATTTTCCGTGCATTACTTCTATGGCCAGAGTTGTCACAGTTAGTATAAATTAAATCTGGTTCTGTGCCAGTGTTTTATTTAGTATTACCACAAGATGGCACCATTGTACAGCTTAAAATTTCAACTGTGCCTGGCATGACCTGTACATGACAGTGCCAAGAATGCAAACATGGCTGTTTTACCTAACTTTTTAACAGCATTACTGGAACAGGGAAGGAATGAATAGGGTACAAAAGAGGCTATCTCCATATTTACTAATTTGATTGTTATAGCTGAGGGGTCGGCAACGTTTGGCACGCGGCTCGCCAGGGTAAGCACCCTGGCGGGCTGGGCCAGTTTATTTACCTGCTGACACGGCAGGTTCGGCCGATCGCGGCCCCCGCTGGCTGCGGTTCGCCGTCCCGGGCCAATGGGGGCGGCGGGAAGCCGCGGCCAGCACATCCCTCGCCCACGCCGCTTCCCGCTGCCCCCATTGGCCCGGGACGGCAAACCGCGGCCAGTGGGGGCCGTGATCGGCCGAACCTGCCGCGTCAGCAGGTAAATAAACTGGCCCGGCCCGCCAGGGTGCTTACCCTGGCAAGCCGCGTGCCGAACGTTGCCGACCCCTGTTATAGCTATTGAGTTTGTCTTTTGATAATGAACAGACTTGTCCTTTCAGTGTCTATGAACCTAAGGTAAAGTCACGGAGGCAGATTGAATACAAAATATACTTGGACTATGTCCTAAAGAAGGAAGCCTGGTTTGAAGTTTTTCATAACCGCTCCCTTCACAGTTTTTCAGGCCTACCAGTGGATGATATTGAGAGATACAAAATATATTTTGGAGCCTCATATCTACTCTCTCTAAAGTTCTCACCTGATCAGTAGTCTAATACGGTTGACAAGTGACCTTAGTATTATATCTGTTTCTGATCCTTCTCAGCTCACCTCAACCTTAGCTTCAGAAGTCATAAAAATAATGTTGTTTGAGTTGCTTTAATATAGTAACTACCCTAATATGCTATGAATCCGAACTCTGTATGAGAAAGCAAAGATGGGTCACATGGGTCTCTTGATGAAATTTTTTCCTTTGCAACTAAACCTCTTTTGTGTCCATCCCATCAGGAAAAAACATATTGTGTAACCAGAATGATATAATTAAATGGATGAATAGTGAAACATCAGTGTTCTGGTGGATGTATTGACTGTTGATTATTACACCTCTCTCCCCAATCATCTTCACATATTTAAGGCAGACATTCCAAAATGAATAATTCTTTGCGCTCTTGTTGCCCTTGTTATATAAGGATCTTAGAGATTTAGAAGCATGAACTGAGCTCCTGTGAGTTCAGCAAATACATTTTTCATATGGGTCAGTTGACTCAGAGAGGTGAGACCCCCAAGGTCACATGGTGAGTCAGTGGTGAACCTGGACTAGAGACTAAACATTTCACCTTCAACTTGTGCTACTTCCCAAATAAAAGGTACAATATTGTACTCAGAACGGAGTGTCTTCTTTAATTGTGATTGATTTGTGCTGACCCATTTTCCTAGGTAAGGTGTGTTCCAAAAGAAAACCAGATCATTTAGCTCAATAACCAAATTGGAATGGTTTAAATATGAAGCCATGAAATCACATCTTTTGGTGTCCTTTGCTATGGATGAAGAAGAAAAGAGAGTTTCAAGCTTTGTCTGCCTAACAGGATCGCTGCCAAGATTTACATATTGATGATGCTGTGGATAGAGAAGGAATGAATATTTCCAAGTAGAAAATCCTTTTCAGCAAACCCAACACTGAGCTGCGTAAATAAGAATGCTGCCGGCTAAAATTAATTGTTAGTTATTGGCTTATTTTGTCCCTTATACTTTTGCTGTTACAGATCATGCAACATAATTTAAATGCACTAAATACAAAACTACAATTTCATTACAAGCCTCTTTGTTAGTTTTCACTTGTTTTGCGATTTAATACTAAAGTCCCAGTTTAATTACCTGTTTGCCTTAGCCTTTGTCATTGTTCTATTGAGTTTTTCTGTTGTGAGCTTATTTCAAACCATCTCTTCTGGTTTTAATTTAACACGAAGGTATCGTTTTTAGAAGATCAATAATCTCCATCCAGAAAGATTCTTTTCTCCCATCCTTTTGGTGCATAGACAAAGTTGAACTTTTTTTTCTGCCTGAGTGGATCACCCTGGCTGAGAAATGTTGCATTTGATGTGATCGTAACATCTGATGCTGTAAATATATTTTAAGGTAAATAAATACTGCCAGTGGCATTTGATTTGAAAGTTAATAGCTCAATCCCTTTGTATCACTGTATGTTCAAGTTTGGTGACCTGGAGGGAATGAGCATGCCTCATCGGCATACGCAGCCTCTGGTCAGCTGGACTGACCTCCACTTAACGGAATTTGTTGCCTCTGGAGAATATGGATGCCCGGCAGGTCCATAAAGCTCACTGCAGGGAACCTTTGGGAAATGAGGGGAGAAATACATCTTCCTAACAATTATCTAGACTGGCTAATTTTCCAAGTTATTTCATTTAATTTTTTGTCTTGGTCACCAAAAGAGCCAACCATCTTAACCCAGATGTGTCTAAAGCAAATTGTCTCCAAACTGCACAATATGAAATAGCCTCCCAATTCCACCACCCCCTTCTCCCGCCCCCCACCTCCAAGATTCTCTTTCTCTTGCGCTGCCTGCAGAGCCCAGCTGCTGTAATACAGGCTGAAATGCTGCTTTTATCCTAGTTTGTGTAGATGGCTGGTGGGTAAATCAATTGGAGTGAAAGGCTTGTATTGTCTCTCTTTGCTGCATGTCACAAGCACAAATATTTTCATTTTCATGCTTTGCTTGGAGGCGGCTGAAGCCTTTGGCACAAGCCACTTCTGCTTGTTTGACCTCCTTTGTGTGTACGGAATGGTGAGGAGTAGCTCTGAGAAATACCGAACAAAACTATCAAAATAGCAAGAGAAAAGGTCAGGAAAGGATCCTGCTCCCCGTAGACATCAGAAGCATCTGTAAGCGATGATATTTAGCATGTCCTGCCTGAGCAGTTAAGTTGTCAAAGACACTAGTACCTACAGGTAGGAAATATTCTTGGAGGAAGTCGAATGGATTGCATTGTACACTGCTGCCATGCTGGAGATGGGAGGGAGGCCAGAGCCAAGAACTTTTGGCCTCCAGTAGATGGATGCTGCTGCCCTTTCCAAGTGAGGCTCTCTATTTATAAGCTGGGGCCCATGGGGTAATATTGCCACCTTGGAGGAGAATGTTGATGTATGGGAAAATGGAGTTGTACCAAAGACAGAGCTAGAATTAGGCACAAGCAATGCAATGGTCTCTTGGGCCTCCATGATTTTGCCTGTCCACAGGCTTGTGCTGACTTAGTTATTCAGAAGCTGGGCCAATAGCTCTCTCACTCTGGGATGAGAGTGAGGGAGGTAATTTTCCCTCTTCTCTCTCAGCAGTGGGGTCTGAAGGGGATGTAATTTTTATTTATTTTGTGTTTTTATTAAAGCACCTAGTAGCCCTAGTTATATACTGGGATCCCATTGTGCTAGGCACTGTACAAACACAGAATAAAAAAAGTCAATACTGCCCCATTGGACAACTGGGGGAACCTGTAATTCAGGGGTCGGCAACGTTCGGCACGCGGCTCGCCAGGGTAAGCACCCTGGCGGGCCGGGCCAGTTTTATTTACCTGCTGACGCGGCAGGTTCAGCCGATCGCGGCCCCCACTGGCCGCGGTTCGCCGTCCCGGGCCAATGGGGGCAGCGAGAAGCGGTGCGGGTGAGCGATGTGCTGGCCGCGGCTTCTCGCCGCCCCCATTGGCCCGGGACGGCGAACCGCGGCCAGTGGGGGCCGCGATCGGCC
The DNA here is from genome assembly GCF_028017835.1 of Emys orbicularis. Taxonomy (NCBI): domain Eukaryota; kingdom Metazoa; phylum Chordata; order Testudines; family Emydidae; genus Emys; species Emys orbicularis. The sequence goes on along the minus strand of NC_088692.1, from coordinate 81,778,523 downwards.
GAACCTGCCGCGTCAGCAGGTAAATAAAACTGGCCCGGCCCGCCAGGGTGCTTACCCTGGCGAGCCGCGTGCCGAACGTTGCCGACCCCTGCTGTAATTCCAACCCTTGTCAAGGGAAAAAGACACTGTTTCTGGAAATGCATGGAGGAAGCCAGTGCTCAGTCACTCAAGGTCTCCAGTGTAAAACAACCCCTTGTTCTGTTGGTTTGATACTAGAGTATGTACACAGAACAGTGGATTTGTGTGACTCAGATCAAATAAATAAATATATATGGAGATATACCTATCTCATAGAACTGGAAGGGACCCCAAAAGGTCATCGAGTCCAGCCCCCTGCCTTCAATAGCAGGACCAATTTTGCCCCAGATCCCTAAGGCCCCCTCAAGGATTGAACTCACAACCCTGGGTTTAGCAGGCCAATGCTCAAACCACTGAGCGATCCCTCAGAAACAAGTGACTTTGCCAGATCCCAAAGATGAATCCAAACCCAGGACAATAAGGTGATTTAGTAAGGACATGAGCTGAGTCTTGTTTGGGCGGGGGGGAGGATAGCTCAGTGGTTTGAGCATTGGCCTGCTAAACCCAGGGTTGTGAGTTCAATCCTTGAGGGGGCCACTTGGGGATCTGGGGCAAAATCAGTACTTGGTCCTGCTAGTGAAGGCAGGGGGCTGGACTCAATGACCTTTCAAGGTTCCTTCCAGTTCTAGGAGATGGGATATCTCCATTAATTATTATTGTTATAGATTTTTCGTGGTCCCTTGGTTTCATCTGCCTTTCTCAATGTGCTTCTGCTTCCATCACCTTGTACTGCATTCAGAGTCTACTCCTGGGGGAATTCTGCATCACTGTGCATCCACAGAATTCATGTCCCCTGCAGATTTCTTTGCTTTCCCGCAGAAAAATGACTTCTGATGGGGGAGCAAAGGGAAGCTGCAAGAACAGTCATGCACCCCTCCCCGGCAGCACAGGCAGGTTGGTTTGGGCACCTGGAGCAGCCAACAGAGAAGTGGTGTGCAGTCATGCATGAGAGAGAGAGAGACTCTGTCCCTTTCACTCACTATTGTGGCACACTCAGCATGGAGGGGCAGGGCTTCGGGGTGTCTCTGAGGAGGTAGGTGTGGTGCAGGCTGTCCCCTCAGGCAGAGCAGAATGTACCAGCAGCCTCCCTGCTTAGTGAATTGTTCCCATTGTCTTTGTGAATTTCCCCAGGAGCATAAAACAGGTGTAAAAGTTTTAAGGCTCCCTTACATGCCCAGAGTGGATAGTATGGCCTTATAAATGCTTATGGCGCTTTAGTGATTAGAACTGGTTTAAATTTTTGGACTGAAAAAATTTCTTATCAAAATGTACTCCATGAACTGTTTGCTACTGACCTTTCTGGAGATGGTCAGTAGCCAATATAAATTGAGTTTGATTCCCTACCCATCACTTGCTTTTCAGTTGCCTATGATGTAACACTGAGCATATGGATGCATATATTTGTTGACTAATAACTAGAAATAAAGGGTCAAACCTAGCTACATTACTATTAGGCAAGGGAGGGTAGGGGATTTCCTCCAATGCTCCCCACTCCCATTATCTATCCATTGTATTGTAGTTTAAATAAATTACCTAAATAACTGAAACCAGCGTGATTATATTGTGTTATTTTGACAAATAAAATATGCAAAATTTAGTAGAATTTTTCATTTTTTGGTGCAGAATTGTAAATTTTTTGGCACAGAACTCCCCCAGGAGTAAGAGTCGCATCCAGGAGCCTGAGCCATCTGTACTTTCCCATATGAAGCCCTGCCAATATCTGCCATTGATTCAAAATTCCTTACCCTGTATTCACTTATCCTTATTCACAGGGCTGCCAGTCTGTACACATAACACATCAAAAGCCTCAATGCCGCTCTGTTGATATAAAGCTTCATGGAAAAATGCCAGTCCTCCTAAACATAAAAGATTTTAATGAATGTTGGGGCTTACACTGGCTAAAACTGGCTACACCGCAGGCAGGTGCCATGCTATGCCCCCCGGCCTTGCCCATGCACATCAGGCCTGAAATTCCAGCTTTTGACCTCAAACTACTGATGGTTGTGAATTGTGCCACATTGTATGGAGATGGGGGTGGGGGGGTTGGCGGGGGGACGTCAAGGGAGCAACCACGACGCTCCTCACACTTGGAATGAAGAACTGGCTTGAACCCAGGTTTGCAGGGTTGAAAGGCTGGTGCAGTAACACTTAGGGCCACTTTGCACTGCGCCCCAGTTATCAATGGCCGAGTCACTTGTGCAGAAAGAACGAGATCTCTGAAGACAAGAGTAAGTCTGGAAATATCCCAGACGTTATTAAAGTCCTTTAAGATTTCCAGTTGTTTGCAAAGAAGCTGCAAAGCTTTAAATAACTAGTAGGTTAAGGAAAAAATGAGACCCTGGGATTTGGGGACTCCAGGGCGGTGGATTAGTAGGCCACTGTGCTTCTGTGAAGCACAAGAATGAAAGTAAGTGTCTCTGCAGCAAACTGTGATGGGACCTTCCTAATTAACGTTGTGTTCTCCTTATTGAAGTATAAGCTGTCCTAGCCTCACCTCCAAGTTTACAAGAGAAAAAGGGGAAGCTAATCAGAAAGGAGATCCCCTCAGCTGGCTTATCCAAATCTTTACTAAAACTGTAATATCCATGCGCACAGGCAGAACAACACATCTAAGAATTATGTATCTGGGAGTTTAAGAATTGGGGGGAAAAGTCAATGTTGCTTTGAGGTTATTTTTAAAACTGAAACTGAATAGGTCAATACCCCTTAAGCTTTTTGGTCTTTAATTCTCTTAATGGTATGGCAACAATCATTAATTGTATTATTAAAAAAGATTTGAAGACTGTATTAATGTAATGTAACCTTAGATCAGTCAAGATCACATTTTCATTATGATTAAAAGATTCCTTGTCCTGAAACATTGATCTCATCTGCAGTTAAATATGTTAGATGAAGAGCCAGCGTTTTCCTGGATGAGCAGTAGATGGCAATATTGCACTTTGCTCTAGTGTTCCTGCTGCTAATGAATCTTCACCTTAGAAAAAGGGGCCATGAACTTTCCCCCTCAGCTTCCAAGAGTATTTTTCACTTACACGGTGTATTAAAAATTCCAGAAGCGAAATAATTTGAAATTACATTTTGAATCCAAAGCTGCTTTGATGATGGTATGAGGAGCTAAGTTTGCAAACCTGGGCACCCAAACTGCATGGCTTAATCCTGCACCCAGGCTTATAAAATGAGCATTTGACTGTTTGGTAATATTGTAGCATTCAGAGTTATCGACTGGATCCAGTGTAACTTCTGTAGCATGGAGTAAGGTACCACATGAGTCCTGGAAGCAAGATCACGGGTTTGGATTCAATTATGATCTCTCTTAGAGCAGGTCTACACTAACCCCCCAATTCGAACTAAGGTATGCAACTTCAGCTATGTGAATAACGTAGCTGAAGTTCGAAGTACCTTAGTTCGAACTTACCTCAGTCCAGACACGGCAGGCAGGCTCCCCCGTCGACTTCGCGTACTCCTCTCGCCGAGCTGGAGTACCGCAGTCGACGGCGAGCACTTCCGGGTTCGACTTATCGCGTCCAGACAAGACGCGATAAGTCGAACCCAGAAGTTCGATTTGCTTGCCGCCGAACTACCGGGTAAGTGTAGACCTACCCTTAGTGTTTTCTACCTTTGATTGTGTCAGCAATGGGTGAAAACAAATAGAAAATATCAGAACATCCCATTTTAATATTTTCTGAATGAAAAGTTTTGATTTTTTTGTTTTTAAATTTCACTTTAGTTTATAATAATAAAAAAAAAAATCAAAAAGGATTGAAATCAAAATGAAATGTTTTGACTGACCTGGAATTTCATTTTGTTAACATTTTTGAAATTTTGTTTTTTTGTCCTAATTTGGGATGCTTTTTTCCCCCTTTGAAATCTTGAACATTTTTCACAGGATGGAAAATCTGTTTTCTGACCAGCTCTGTCCGTCAGTTTGTTTTCTAACATGATGGAAAAAGTTCCGACTGATGTTCTCCATAGAATTCACAGTTAGCATGTCCTCTTCTTTCACACTTCTGCATTCAGACAGATCCTGGTCGGGGTGCCTAGACAGCATGGCAAGGAGTGCTTTACAAATAGCTAAGATTAATTATGTGGTTACCAGGTCTTAGCGGGCTAAGTGTGCTGTGGTGTGATGCGCTATAAAGCCGAGCAGGTGGACAAGGATTTCAGAATGAAAGTGACATCTAGGGTCAACAATGTATGAAAATTCAATATGCTGTGGTAGCTGACTGTGTCATCCAAACAAAATGGATGGCACATAGCTGCTTTTGTAGGTATATGCAATATATCTGCAAATTTTTGTCTGGCACTAAAGGTAGTGTCCCAGAACTCCACCCTATACAGTGAAATAGTTTATACAGTGAGTTCTGGAAAGCAGCAGAGAGCGTAGAGCAGTGTTAGATCACAAACGCTGGCTGACTTATCTATAAATAGCTACTGTCTATTCAGACCCTGTGATTGTTCATAGAAAGGGCCATGGTGATTTTTAATAGCTTCACTGGCTGAAGGAAAGTTCCTGGGGGCATTAAATAGATAGCAGGAAGATTGTTCCATCCCCCATCACTTCATCCAGCCTGTGCTGCCCCAAGTGGCATAACTTGGTGAAGCAGAAAACTAAAATAATGCAGAATTTTCTCCAGCTGGAGTGGAGAACAGATGTTCCACCACTGAAATGACAGCAGCAGGCCAGATCTGGTGCAGAAGGCTTGCAATGCTGGATACCTCTGAAAGAAGAAATCTTTGTAAGATGTATAGCAATGTCCTAAAGCATTATTCTTTTTTTTTATTTGTTTACGGTAGTACCCGCAATGTGCTATGTATTTTTTAGCCATTTAGGAATGGATGGTCTTTCCCAAGGAACTTGCAGTCTAAGGGCAGACAGAAAAGTAGGCAGATGTTGGGGGGGGGGTGGAGGGGAGGGAAGGAGAGGGGAAGAGAGGGATGTATGCATGAATGAAGGCATGTGTGTATAATAAACATACCTATATATAATATTGTCACAGGCCGGCTGGCCCCAGTAAATGAAGTAGATCCGTCCAATTCCCATGTGCCAGAGCAGATGCTTCAATTTGGCCACTGAAGAGGGCAAGGCAAACACCTGGGGACTATGAAGGCTCAGGGAATGACCCAGGGAGAGGGAGCCCCAGCGAGTCAGAGCAGACTGGTTCAGTCAGGAAGAGCAGTTGAGAGCTGTCCGGGGCACAACCAGAATTTTGCTAAGGAGGGTGCCCAGGTTTCCTGCCTGGACACCCCAATTTGAGGGGCATTACGACCCTGTGTGCCAGGTCACAATGCCACTCAAATTGGGCTCTGGTGGGCCTCGTCATGACAGGGGGCCATCCAGGCGAACTTTGAGCAATTGGCGTTGCGTCCTGGAACATGGAGTCACAACGCCACTCACTTAAATTTGGCCCAGGCGGCCTTCTGACATGTTGTCAGGAGCTATGGGGGGGGCCTACTTCCCCTCCCCCCGGTTGGGCCCCTGGAGCTACCAGAGAAGAAAGGAAGCAGAAGGTGGTTCGTGTGAGAGGGCTGAAGGCAGGGGAGCAGCAAGAGCGGTTTGCTGGCTGGTGTCCCAGAGCCAGAGCTGGAGAGTGCTGAAGGCAGGAGGCGCAGCAGAGGGAGGTGCCTGTTGGCTCTATGCTGGAGAGCCAGAGCCAAAGGCTGGAGGGGGCTGAAGGCAGGGGAGCTGTAAAGGAGCTTATCCGATGACTGCTCCAGGGCTGGAGGAGCTGAACTGAGAGGGGGAGTGAGGGATGCTTCCCTGGTAAGGGTGTTCCCAGCAGAGAGGCTGAGGGTTCCTGCTAGGAAGAGCAGGGTTGCACTCCAGCTGGAAGAGGCTATTCTGGTACAAGGACAGGGGAGGACTGACAGAGAGTCCCAGCGTGGTCAAAGGTCCCAGTGTGTGGTATGTGGGGCATCAAGGGGTGAGGTGTCTTGAATTTTAATGTCTGTTTGCGTGGGGTGAGAAATGGACTCATGTTTGGGACTTTTGTTATGGACTGTTTGGACTACATTGTCCTAATTAACCAGCCCCCAGGAGGGGTGGTATTGAGACAAGAAAGCTCAAAGTGAAATTATTGGGTGACCTGAGTGGGCATGTCATGCTACGGTGTGCCACAAGAGGGCACTCCAAGTGAGGTTGCCTTTTGACAGATATATATGCGTGTGTGTGGTATATTGCATCCTGACGGATTCCAAGGGCTTTACAGACCAAGAATAATGGACTTGTCTCAGTCATTAAAATGCAGCCACCTTTGGGGTGAAACAGATCAGCTGTGCAACAGCTCATAGCAGCAACATACAATAATTTTAGATGGTGCAGAAAAATACTGTATCCAGTTAAAAGTTCAGAGAAAATTGTAGATGGACAGAGTGAAATTACCCATCTTTGGCCAGCACACAGGAGTTTAGCATCCCTCCCCTTCTGAAAAGTGCCACAAGTGCTTCAACCACCAATGCAGAAGTTATGGTGGGCACATACTGTATAGCTCAAGGGTCACCAGGTCAGGTTTTTCAGAGTCAATGCATAATTTCCAGCTCCGTCTTCAACTGCATTCACCCACTACAATACACACTGCAGTGCTTTACATGTACTAGAGAACGCATGCTTGACTGACCTAATAACAACTTCCCTCATGTCGGCAAAGATTTTATTAGAACTGAAATATTTCCAGCATTACACAAAAGCTGGCATTGAGACCAAGGCTATGGAGGGACTTGTCAACAGCCTTTCAATTGTCTTCCACTGACTGCTATCTCAAGATTAGGTGCTATCATAGGGCATTTAATTTAACAATGAATTGCTGCGAAGTCTTGGTGTCAGTAGATAGTTTATACGTTGGGTATCTGCTGTCTCTGGCAATTCTTTGGTTCTGCGTTAAATGCATGGTTTGATCTTTGTGATTTGGAATGAGCAACAAAAGCCTGTAGAGGTTTGGGGCCAGAACCTCTCCTGCCCAGCATGGTGGGGGAAGCATCATGTATGGAAAAGGGGTAAAAAAGGTGCAAATGGAGAGGAAAGGCAGCTGGGAAGCATGTTCCCCCAGAGCCTCAGAAAACTCCATGGTGTGAACAGTGCGCTCTTGGGATAAGGTGGCAGTGATACAAGTGAAAAAGGATGCTGATGTCCAGGAAATAAGCACACTTGAAAATTGCTCTTGAGACCAGTTAATCTTACCTAGTAATCAACACATATAGGAGCTAGACAATGCTGAAGCATTGAGTTCTGAAGACATTGGTAACCCACACACTGTGGAGTGCAAGCAATTCTGTGTCCAAGAAGTTAATAGTGAGGCCTTTCTCAGCAAATAAAGTGATGTTGTAGCATGCCCTGATACCCATGAGAGACCTCCTCAGACACATGAGAAAGTGCAGTGCAGTGGATAACCAGATAGCAGGGCAGAGGCCACTCCACCTTGCTGAGGCCAAACTTCTGCTTTCAGGGAGTGATACCTTCTGTGCTGTCATACCACAGAAAGAGGAGTTGTTACAGGCAGCCTGGCCCTTTAAGGAGAGCTGGGTCCATCCTCACCTATGATGGATCAGCTACCTCCCAGCTGAGGCTGATCAGGTGATAATAAAAGCCAGTAAGTGGCTCACTTGGGGTAGAGAGCTGCCAGGAGCAGGAAGTTGCTAGGCCAAGGGGGAGAGGGACAGGAAGCAGTATGGCTCCTGTGGCAGGCCCTGGAACAGGGTGACTCTCAGGCAAATGTCCTGTAGAGGGGAAACCCGTAGAGCAGCATTTCCCAAACTTGGGACGCCGCTTGTGTAGGGAAAGCCCCTGGCGGGCCGGGCCGGTTTGTTTACCTGCCGCGTCCGCAGGTCCGGCCGATCGCGGCTCCCACTGGACGTGGTTTGCTGCTCCAGGCCAATGGGAGCTGCTGGAAGCAGCGGCCAGTACGTCCTTCGGCCTCCCAAGTTTGGGAATCACTGCCATAGAGAATAGACAGCCCCTGCAGAAGACCCCAAGTTAGAGAGAAAAGATGATGGATGTGTTGTACTAATTTTATGTGAAAGAAATAAAGTTGAAGCCCTGAGTAAAGAGCATGAATCCGTTTTCCACCTTCCTGGGCTAAGGGGACAGGCCAGTAACCTACAGATGGCCTCAGACAACTAATAGTAAGTTAGTGAGATACCTCTAGGCCTTCTCTAATTAGAATCACATGCCAAAAATTCTCTCTCTTTTGGCTGGTTAAGGTCTTCTTTGAGTAGCTGGCCCCTGGGTTTCACAGCTCCTTGAACAGTAGTGCATAGCTAGATTCCCCCCCCCCCCCAAGCTTTTCAGTGACAATTATTGATGCTCTGGTCTTCCAGTTGCAGGGGGGGGAAATGAACAAACCCCTCTGATACCAGTTTGCGCCCTGACAGTAATTTGAGTAGAAATGGCTTTGCCTACCAAAAAAAAAAAAAAGTTGTACGAAAAGCTTCAGTTGGAGCTGCCATGTTTCGTTCTTATTTCTGAAGCCCCTACAGGCCATGTCACATATGTGGGTCATCAGGTCTATTGATTAAGTGTCAGGCCCTTAGGTGTCAGTAATCAATAATACTAACCTACAGAAAACATGGCCGAGCTTTGCTAACCCACCGCACTTTCCCAGTCATTCTTTTTCTTCCAAGCAAGTCATGTTGATCACTAAAAATAGCAATATGTATACAAGTTACCGTGGAGGAGAGAAAAATCTCATTTGGCTACCAACCGCTGGTGGGAGGGTGCCATTTACAATACGTAATCATTTGATCTCCCCTTCACAAGATGTGGGGGAGGAGGGAGGAAAGGGACAGGAAAGAGTAATTCCAGTTGAATAACTCTTGAGAAGTGGAGCTGAATAGTGATTGAGTCTAGAGGAGCCAAAGATTTTTGACCCTGACAGCTTATTAATATTTAATCAGGTGCCAGATTTTGGTTTATCGCTAGAAATCAGTGCTACTGACCCTCTTCAGCCAGGGAGGCTGCACTTTCTTTCTCCGTATCTAGCGCTTCAGTCCCCCCACACCTGGGTAATTCTCAGCCATGAGGCGTTCCATTTATTCCATATTTGTGGGAGTAAAGAGGCGGTGGGCTTGTCAGTTTGTCAGGAATTATTCTAGTCAAATGTCACATCTTTTTGTGTTCTCAGTATGTCTCCAAACAGGCTTTCTCACATCAATCACCTTTTCGGAATCATTCCCCAAATAATTTCTGCTAATAATTCTTGGTTTGCAGATTTTGTTGTGAGTAGTTAGTTGAGAATTTGATCTTTTCAATTCAAGCTGTTTTGATGGGATGCAGAGATCACATGGTATGTTTATCCTTCCTGATTGGTTGAATTTAGCAATTTGGAATCTGGCTGTTTCTTCTTTGTCTTTGTCGTCTTCGTCTTCTTCAGGGGCCCATTGTGCTAGCCACCGTACAAACCCATATTGAGCGGCGGTCCCTGCCCTGAAGATCTTACAACCTAAAAAGAGAAAATAGACAAGGGTGGGAGCGGGGGAACACGATTATATCCCCATTTCCACAGATGTGAAACTGAGCTCATGGAGGCTAAATGACTTGCCCAAGGCCACAGGGAATCTGTGGTAGAGTTGTAAATTGAACCTAGATCTCCTGAATCTGTCCAGTGCCTTGAATACACAGGGTAGGGTTTTCAAATGTGCTAGCACTGGCCTGTCTTTGCTTCCATTGAAGTCAAAGGAAAAACTCTCAGTGGGAGAAGAGGTGTTTTTTTTTTTTTTTTCCACAGAGGGACAGACAGACAAAGTGAAGTGGGAGAAGAGTTAGAACAACACTGAGTGCTGCCAGAGATAGGCTACTTGACTAGATGGGTGGTTGGGTAGGGTGACCAGACAGCAAATGTGAAAAATCGGGACGGGGGTGGGGGGTAATAGGAGCCTATATAAGAAAAAGACCCTAAAATCGGGACTGTCCCTATAAAATCGGGACATCTGGTCAGCCTAGTGTTGGGTCTGATCCAGTATGGCAATTCCTATGAATGCTTTAGAGATTCCCACCCAAGATCATGCATTCTGCATTGCCTTTCTGTGAAAGCTCTGCAGTATGTGTTTGCAAGCGGAGTATTCAGAAATGTGGCTGTCAGTGTGCTCACTGGCTGTAGTTGTCTCTATCATGTCAGTCCAGTTTGGTATTTCCTTCATTGCTTACCAGTATTGATTTTGAAGCACTTCTGTTTGCTTTTATGGTTCTTAGTAACGGTCCAGATCATCTTTAGGGTTTTGTTTTATTTTTTGCTGCCCCAGCTATTCTATTTAGACTAATCTAGGTCTGTTGATTTATTTGTTTTCCCCTTAATATGCCTGTGGAAACATTTGGAGACTGAGATTTTAGTATGTATTAATGTGCCGTCACTGGGGAATCTACTTCTGCTTTACATTTAGAAAGTTTGTATCTGTTTCAGTTTTTAAAATCAAAATCTGAAAATGTTTCCCACTGTCTTTATTGTATTTGAATCGTAAGGCACCCTGAGACACATTGTTCTTGTCATGAGATTTTTTGTATTGCATAAACATCAGTTAGTTTAGCAATAACCCAGTTACAATTGTGCTCAATTACCTGCTGGTACTGTGAGTAACTTCAACTGCCAAGTATTTGTCTAGTTGCAGAGGCCAGAATTGGTTTGGAAAATTGCTAATTAATTGGGTGAGGTGGGAAAACCCAGAGGGGCCAGCTGGGGACTGGAGACAGGAACTTGAGACTATGAGGGGCCAGGACCAAGGAAGGAAGGACAGGAGCAGTAGGAGTTGAGAGCAGGTGTGAGGGGGACTGGACAGGAGAGGGGAATAGAGGGATTGGTGGTGAGGGGAAAGGAAAAATCTGAAGGCGAAGAGGGGGAAGGGAAAGAGAAAGGGCATGAGATGAAGCTGAGAGGAAAAAGTCAGTTGCTGAAAGTGACTGAAAGACGCACTCAGATTTAGGTAAAAAGTAAAGGCCGGGAAGAGCAAAAGGAAAGAAGGGAGAGGAAACTGACTGAGTCCTTGGAAATCACTATCTGGAGCTATATAATTTAATTCAGATTTGCTTGTGTCCAGTAACAGAGACCCTACATATGTTACCAGCCTATGAACATGAAGGGATAAATTCCTCCTGGAATCTGGCCCTCATTAAGTTGGACTCCAACCTCCTTTTTGCTGAAGTAGGGAACGACAGTACATCACTCGTAGGCAGGCCCTGTGCCCTGCTCTCACAGGCCCAAATCCTGCTGATGTTTCTGGCCCACCCAGTGAGGGATTCAGCCCTACACAACGGGAAGGAGCTGGCAGATCAGGGCCCAAATGGAAAGTTCCTACAGGCTCTGAAGCTGCTCTCCTCCAGCACCCAACTGGCTGTGTGTTTTTTTGGTGGGGTGCTCATCCTTAGCTTGCAGTATGATGAGTAGGACTGGAGAAAGAGGGTCAGGTTTCAGGAGGGGCCTACTTTGGTATGACACGTGGAGCTCAGGGATGCAAGTTGGGCCAGTCTGCTACCTGAGGAACACAGGCCCATTGTGTGATGGGCCTCTCTGCATGGCCAGCACAAATCTCATTCTTACAGCTCTCCCTGGTGCATCACACATTATTAATGAACACAGCTCGGACAGCCAGCTCTTTGGGGCACATTGCCTGCCTGTCTCCAAGGGGGGATCATGGAAGCTCACTCCTTTGCCTGCCTGCTGGGTATTTTGGGGAGGACTAATTGTAGATGTATACTGTCCCCTCCTGCCTACTGGGTGCTTGATCTTACCCTCAGCTGGTGCTAGGGACCTCTGGTGCTTTTGCCCCATCAGCTATCAACAAGAAAAAACAAATCAGCATGGGTCCCCAACTGCTGCCGTGAGGGAACTTATAGTACAGCTATGTATCCTCTGCTGGGCGTACTGCACATTGGACAACAAAGGGAGACAGTGTGGCCTAGCGGATAGATCACTGGACTGGGATTCAGGAGACTTAGCTTCTATTCCTGGCTTGGCCACCACTCTGTAGGGTGACCTTGGGCAAGCCACTCCCCCTCTTTGTGCCTCAGTTTCCCCATCTGTAAAATAGGAATTGTGATCTTTCCTGTTCTTTGAGATGCACCCTTTAAAATCCTAGATAGGAGCTAGTGTAGCTCTGATTATTATTTATTATTTATCATCATCCCCTTGCTAAGCCTAGATTTAACCAGTGTCACTTTGCCCTTTTACTTGCAGGAGAACTCAAGAAAGAAAAACACTGCTCCACGGCTCTCTTTCAGGAAGGGAGGGTTGCTTTTAATTATTTATGCACCTCCTTTTCATGGTGTGTCTGCTTTTAGAATCGTTATCATTATGGTTGTGAAGGCCATAGGCTCTACATAAATCATCAAATAAATAATAAATAAGTCATCATTAAGTATTGAGCTGGTATTATTTATGGCTGTCGGGATAGGGCAAGAATACTATAGATACCACTGTGCTTAACAATGAAAAAATCCAATGGCTGCCTACATTAGTGGACTCATCATTTAAGAGTGACTTTCACAAGTCCAGGCCCCTAGTTTTGGGAAGGTTCAATGAGAAAACGCCCTTAGGAATATTGAGAGAATTAGCCAGCAAGGCATTATATATATATAATGCACACTGCAGCCATATATATATATATATATATAAATATATATATATATATATATATATGGCTGCAGTGTGCAGCACAGTGACAAGTGGCCACAGGGTTGTGAGACTTCAAGTCACCTGAACACACATGGGCTCCTGCTCCACCAATTAAGGCCTCGATTCTTCCAAAGACTTATGCACATGTTAATAATCCCATTGTTTTCAATAGGGCTACGGATGTGCTTAAAGTTAAGCATGTGTACGTCTTTGTGGGATCGACGCCTAAGCTGCTAAGCTACCTCTGATTCACAGCCCTGAAGCAAAGGTCTAAGTAGATACATAATCAAAGGTCAATGGACTCTGGGCTCTATCAGACCAGTTGGGGGAGAGAATTCCAGAAGTGAGGGCTCTCCAGTGATAACCTCATGTCTGCTGCCCACTAGGTGAGGGGTTCTGGGCAGGGGCAGCCCAGCAGTTCTCAGTTGGGTCGGCAGTGTGTGGAATGGCTCAAGGAGGCATAACAGAGGGGGACATGTGCCCTCTCATAGAGTTTAAAAAAAGCATAGAGGGTTGGATGTTAGTCCTAGTCTGGGCTGGAAACATCTTTGTGTCTCTAGTAACACTGAGCAGGAAGGAGGAAGGCAACGGACCCCCCAGCCATCACAATACGTGAGGGGTAAATTTCAGTCACCAGAGCCGAGGGGCACCCCAACTCTTCTCAGCTTCTGCTTTGGATAATTCTCTGTAGTATTTGGTCTCTCATCTGTACCCATTTTATGGCCAAGACCGTTGTTGTTATTATTATTATTATTTTGCAGAAAGGTGCTTTTAGCAAAAGCAAAAGTTGCCCCCTGCTCTTAGTGTCCAGGTGTATCGCTATCTGCACGAAGGAGCGTTCACCTTCAAACATTGGCATCCCCAACTGCATCCAGATTCTTCGCTCCCTACTGCTCATTTCTAAGGATGGGCTCAAGCTACGTAGGAGAGAACCAGGGCCAAAGTTCAGGGCCGATTGGATCCAAAGTTTCTTTTGGCCAAGTGCAGATATTCAGGCAGCTGTAAAGGTCGGGATCTGAACTTCCCCAGAGCTCAGAGGGAATTGGGTTTTGACTACGTTCCGAAAGCAAAAGGAACAAAATCCCCCTGAAATAATTCACGAGGGACAAGATGGAGCCATTAAAACATTCTGACTTCCCAGCAGTCCCCTCACCCGCGTCATGGGACTGCGGGGCGGAAGCATGGTCTGAGGAGAACCTAGGGCAGGATGGGAGTCAGGAAGGAAATCCTGAATTCTGATCTTGGCTCTGCATTGACTTGCTTGGACAACTCCCTTGCACAATACAATACAATACCCTGCGTATACAGGGCCTGTGAGGACGCTAATCATACAAGGTGATGGATTAGGGCTAAGAGGTGTCACTATCCCTTCACATGACCCTTTGATAACGTTTTGTCTTCAGTTGCCATTTAGGTATAAATGCTAAACAGCTTCACAATGGGACTTAACATGAGGGTAATTCTCTCCTCACCCACCCACCTACCCAGATCAACTTCACTTTGGGAAAAACCCTGGAGCATGGAATGCCCTAGATGCAGTGGAAATGGTATGGGACTGGCGGGCAAGACTCTAGGAACATGTGAACATGTTTGCCTCCACTGCATACTACAGAGGGCAGGGCTTTTGGAGGCAGGCTGGAGGAGACACAGGCCTTGTGGTCTGCAACTGCATAGAGTCCCAGTTTTGGAGGGAGGGTGTCGATTCCATTTCTCTCTTTCCCCCTTTGTGTGGATACTCTGGCTGTGCGCTGGGACCAGGATTTTTCCCTGAGATTCGCTGACAGACACATTACAGTGCAATGAAAAAACGTGGGACTGACTTTCATTCTACTTCACTATAAAGAGAATTCCCCTGTATCTAAGCATGCTGCAAACTGATTCCACTACATAGTATATTTATTTCACCAGATAATACATTATCCATTGAGATGATACATCTCCATTTCAAGGCTGTCCTAGACCAGTGGCTCTCAACCTTTCCAGACTACTGTACCCCTTTTCTGGAGGCTGATTTGCCTTGATTACCTCAAGTTTCCCTCACTTAAAATCTACTTGATTACAAAATCAGACATAAAAATATAAAAATGTCACAGCTCACTATTACTGCAAAATTGCTGACTTTCTCATTTTTACCATATAAGTATAAAATCAATTGGAATATAAATATTGTACAAACATTTCAGTGTATAGTAGATAGAGGAGTATAAACAAGTCATTGTATGAAATTTTAGTTTGTATCCCTTTGCTAGTGCTTTTTATGTAGCCTGTTGTAAAACCAGGCAAATATCTAGGTGAGTTGACATACCCCTGGAAGACCTCTGCGTACCTTGGTTGAGAACCACTGGCCTAGGGCAACAGGAAGTTGAAGACAGTGATACATAATCTCATCCAGGCAATTGTATATATGATGTATGAGCTCATCTGACCCCTCATTGCCCCTTGGCACAAATGCATTTTCGCCCTCTGAGGTGCTGTGCGATCCTGGTGGTTATTTGGCAGTGCACCGAACTCAGGAGTGGAAGACTCAGCGGCATCACTGGTGTAACTTCATTGAAGTCGAGTTCGATCTACCTGGTTTGAATCTGCCTGGCTTTCTCTGTCTGGGTCTCATTTATTTCACTGGAGGCTTTTTTTTTTTTTTAACTAGGTATCAGAATCAAGTTCCAAGCATCTGCCCTGCTGTCCTTTAGCTACCAGGAGTTACCTTCCCTGGTAAAACCCATGACTACAGTAGCCTCTGGCATTAGGAAAGTCCTGTATGTCGGGATATATATATTCATTGGCCTTTGCTCACTTTTGAATCAGATAAGTGCACCTGGCTTCACTGATATGGAAAAACTCGGAAGTTTCCTTTCCCCCAGGGGGTGACCATCCATCTCATTGCCTGTGAGAAATACCACCAAGTCAGCATGACTAAAATTCAGAAACTTACTGCTGTCCTTACTCTGAGTGCAAGTCCCCAGCTGGGACTCTAGTTCACTGCGCGTGAAGGCAGAAGTTCAGTGCACTAAAACAGTTAGTGCATTTAGCCAGCATACAACCTACTCCTTCCTGCCCCTCCCCCCCCACTCATGTGGTTTGTTCCTGTTTAATAGCAATTGGCTGGTAAATTCCCTTCATTTTTTTTTCATTCTAAGTGTAATTTTTATCAGTACAAGAGTGGGAACACTGTGACTAATTATAAAACCATTACATGATTAAACTCAATTAACTTCCAATAACCCTTGAAATTTGCTTAATGCTAGCTGTTGGCCCTGATTGAACCAATAAATATTGCTCACCTTTTGCAATGTATATGAAAAGAGGTGGTTATAGAGTAGGCTCAGACCGGGCTGCTCCAGGGGATGGCTGTAGTTCGGATGAGGTTTTGGCAGTGTATTATGGAACAGAGTTAAATTAAACGGGTCCCGGAGGGTCAGATGCTGCCATGTCAGGAAGCTCAAATGAAGAGGCTGAAGGCTTCCAACTGTTGGTACAATTTTTTTCACTTTCCCCATCATGCAATAATACTTAGCACTTCTATAGAGTCCTCCATCTCATGATCCCAATCTGCTTTGCAAATGTTAGTCAAACCTCACAAATCCCCTGAGAAATAGAGAAGTATTTCTAGCTCTACTTTATAGACCAGGGGTTGGCAACGTTCGGCACGCGGCTCGCCAGGGTAAGCACCCTGGCGGGCCGGGCCAGTTTTATTTACCTGCTGACGCGGCAGGTTCGGCCGATCGCAGCCTCCACTGGCCGCGGTTCGCCGTCCCAGGCCAATGGCGGCGGCGAGAAGCCGAGGCCAGCACATCGCTCGCCCGCGCCGCTTCTCGCCGCCCCCATTGGCCCGGGATGGCGAACTGCGGCCAGTGGGGGCCGCGATCGGCCGAACCTGCCGCGTCAGCAGGTAAATAAAACTGGCCCGGCCCGCCAGGGTAAGCACCCTGGCGAGCTGCGTGCCGAACGTTGCCGACCCCTGTTATAGACAAAGGCAATTGAGGCACACAGAGAGATTCAGAGATTTGCCCAAGCTTATCCAGTGGCAGTGCCAAGATCAAAACCCAACGGTCCTGATCCCAAAGCATGTGCTTTATCCATTAGATCGTGCTCCCTCTCAAATGTGGTGTAGATTTGGCATATCAATCTCCTCCTTCAAAATAAAGTGTGGTTTTATAGTAACTCCACTGCAAAGCCATTTCCATTTCAAAGTGCAAGTACAAATCTTTCTCAGTGACTAAACACACCTGGATGCCCTTCTTTTCAGCTTCCTGCCTGCAGCCTAAGGCTCTTACAACTAGAACCTGGCAATAGACTTCTGACAAGAACTTGGATTGGATAATAGAGCAGTTGTCACTATAGGCAAAGAATAGATGCTGGACAGAGTTTGTCCGTTAGGTAGTTGGTTGCAGAGTCTTTAACTAGGCAGGGGCCAGATCGTCTCATGAGTAAGACATCATTCTGTCCACTGAGCTCCATCATTCTGTGTGTGACGTTGCACTCTAGATGATTTTATGAAAGTATGCTGATGAGTATGAACATAATGTAACTAAAATATGCTTCATGCAAAAGGTCTCTTGTAAGGTATCATTACAAACTTATAATCTACTGAGTGTGGTCATCCTATATGTATAAATGTATCACTCTTGTATCAGAAACTAGAAATATGAAATATAACTCTGAGGGCCTATTGTAATTATGCAAAGTGTGGGCCATTAATGGTGGTTTGGAATCTTGATGGCTCCCATTAACCAGGACAATTGACTGTAGATGGCTCTGTTTTACTTG
This sequence comes from Emys orbicularis, assembly GCF_028017835.1. Lineage (NCBI taxonomy): Eukaryota > Metazoa > Chordata > Testudines > Emydidae > Emys > Emys orbicularis. The sequence continues at coordinate 81,761,085 of NC_088692.1, read as the reverse complement.
TAAGTCTTCCTATATACCTGTGTGCTAGCAAGTGGGTAATGAAGTCTTACAGTGACATGTAATCATGTCACCTGAACTGGAATCCATCTTTCACCTGGTGCTTTTCCATTGAGAAGGAGGGAGTGGGGACCCAGAGAGGGACAAGGGATTCCCACCTTATCCAAAAGATATATAAGTGGGTGGAACAGAACAAAAGGGGCAGCCATCATGAGAAATCCCCTAGCTACCACCTGAGCAAGAACAAAGACTGTACCAGGGAAAAGGATTGTGCCCAGACTAGGAAGGCGTCCAGTCTGTGATAGAAGCATATTGAAACATCTCTGAAGGTGAGACTTTATCTATGTTCAGCTTTCTTACTGTATTAGACACAGACTTGCGTGTTTTATTTTATTTTACTTGGTAATTCACTTTGTTCTGTCTGTTACTACTTGGAACCACTTAAATCCTACTTTCTGTATTTAATAAAATCACTTTTTACTTATTAATTAACCCAGAGTATGTATTAATAGCTGGGGGGGGGGGAGGGGGCAAACAGCTGTGCATATCTCTTTATCAGTGTTATAGAGGGTGAACAATTTATGAGTTTACCCTGTATAAGCTTTATACAGGGTAAAACGGATTTATTTGGGGTTTGGACACCATTGGGAGTTGGGCATCTGAGTATTAACAACAGGAACACTTCTCAGGTTGCTTTCTGTTAAGTCTGCAACTTTGGGGCACGTGGTTCAGACCCTGGGTCTGTGTTAGACGTCATTCTGTCCACTGATCTCCATCATGCTGTGCATTAGCCACATTGAGTGACCTTCATAATCTTATTGACTGTCGTCCCTTTAATACCTTCGCCTGTTGTCTTACGGTCTCTGTCATGTCTGAAATTGGTTTGGAAACTCCCTGAGGAAGGGCTCTTGTCTTTTATCTGCTTTGAGAGGCACCTGGCACACTTTCAATTGCTGTTATAATAAAAATAAAAATAAATTAATAATTAATAATAAATTAATAATTGGGCGCAAGGTCTTTAATAAGCTATACAGTTGGAAGGAACATGACCAGTTCACTGAGGCTGATGTGCTAGGCTGAACATAGTCAATGGAGTTGGACCCATATGTGAATTTGACCCTCAGTACCTCCCAGATCAATTTTTGTCCAGTCCTGATAATCCCAGCCATGCTGGGTCACCAGTGGTAGCCTTGTTGACTTTCAGCATTTTTCTCTTCCCTTTGAGATGCTCAGATCCCTTTGGATAATCTTGAAGGACAATCATGGGAGGTCTCAACCAATGTATTAAACCATGGGGGGAAAGGCACTGTGCTACAAAGTGTTTCACCTCTAGGTTATTGCTTACTACTACTACAAAACTTCTTTGAGTCTGATCGACTTACATTATTCATGTTGTGTCATACTTTCCTCCATGAGTATAATCGGTGTGAGGGCAGAAACTTTGGGTCCAATAGGATCGGTTAGGGGTGTGTGTTTAGATGAAATATTTGCAAATAACACTGGAAATAACTGGAAATAACCCTGGAAATGTCTAGCTGCCCTTAGCGCACATGTCAGGGTGGGCGGTCTGCCCGTTGTCCATATGTTGGGTTAGCGCTATTTAGCAATGCGAAGGGCGCCTTTCCTTCCGGCTGCTGTCGTATGACTTAGGAAGCTTTACTTTCTCCTTCAAAAGGAAGTGAACATCATGGAACCCATAAGAAAGCATTGTGGTCCATGCTGGAAGAGGATACTGCAATGTGCAAAGTGGAGGTAAAGGTTCTTCAGGATCCAACAGCTTGCTCTGCAGAATTCATCCCGAGCAGCATGGGTACATTGTGTCGACAAGGGGTTGGGCTGGTAATACATTCCTGCTGTCCTCCCACCAGCATGACACTGACCTTTGGTTTTCCCTTCCACTGGGTAATTACATGGTTGCATCACCTCCAAATGCCCTTTCCCCCTGCCCATGGCCTGTTCTTTTTATTCTCCCTTCTGTTGCTGCCCCCTCCATCTCTTGACTGTTTGCTCTTACCCCTCTCCTGCTGTCCTGCCCACAGCTGACTCCCTATGGACCCCTCACTAATATCTCCTCTGGGTGGGTGGGTGAGGGAGTGAAAATAGGTGCTTCCCTTTTCATTTTTGCTTTGTTGCTGCTTGTTTAACCTTTAAGCAGGTGCTTAGTTGTTGTTCGCCTGCTGCTGGTTTTCATGGGATCGTCCCTTGTAAATATATAGAGAAAGGGCAGGAGACCAAATGCAGATGCTCACCACTGTATTATTTCCTGTGAGGCTGTTAAAGGCCGTTTTCAGCTTATCCATCCATCTTTGTCGATTTGCCTCCTGTGTCCATCCACTTGTGCATTTATTTAGTGATAATACAGTATTAGCAACTGTATCATCCCCTCGGATTGTAATGTCGCTTTTCAGAATAAAGCCAGAGATGCAAAGTACGCTGAACCCATTATAAAAAAAAGAAAAGGGCTTTCCTTGATGGCATTTAGCTCAATAAACACAGTTTGTCAGAGATGTCTTTATCTCCTTGCATTTAAACGATTAAATGTTGGTAAAAATAGCTTCAGAAATAAAACATGAAGAGAGCTTCTGGCAAAGCCCTGTCCAGTTTAATTCATACATTAAATATTTGCTAGTAGGGTCAAAAGCTGAACGCTTAGATATTTTGCCCTTTGAATGAACCGAGCTAAAATAAAGGCAAGGACATCAGTTCTGCAGAAGCTCTCTCCAGTATACTGGGATCAATTTAAACATCAAAGGTTTCATAGATCATACAGACAGACAGCTATATTATTATGGGCAATTAATGCTCAGAGAGGTGTTTCCTGATTTCTGAATCTTGTGCAGGGAAGATAATATTGAAAATGCAGAGTTTTAATTATGGAAAAGGTAATCCTTGATCCTTTGCTACTGAAAAATAGAACAGTTTATTTTCATTAATTAATGCAGAAAACCCCACATCTAAATCTCTGCATCGATGCAACATTTTTACAGTCAAACTAGCATTTATATTTCTAAAGGTGATTTTTAGACAGCTCGATAAATAAATGATATGCTGGTAACCTCCAGGTGGATGGAAAGACGCTCCTACAATGCAAATTGGCACAAGATTACATAACAGTCAGCGCTCTGTTGGTCTCAGATTGTGATGAACAGGTATATACAGTGTGTTGGAGCTAATCCTTAGTTTAACACCTCTCAAAACCCATCCATGTCTTGGTAAGGATGATGGTGTATGAAAAGAGGTTAGTTAGAGTGCACAGCAGGTTATGCACAGTAAAGGATCTCAGTCCAATCTCTGTCTCCTTTAGGTTTGAAACTAGAAGTATCTTCACTGTAATATACTTGGCTTGGTGGGGCCAAAAGCACCAGATACAATCAGCTTTGTAATTAAATTCTGTGAAGGCTTTTCCAAAACAGCTCACTGATTCTGAAGTTGAATTCTTTGATTTTGGTTTTGAGATTGAGGAAGCGAGCAAGAGTCAATTGCTATAAGCAGCTTGAGCTAAAATTCCTTTAATTCTGCTGTAAGTCTGCATATATCTTCAAAGACACTTTGTCAGACTTGCGCAGACACCAAGTTTCAAACATCAAACTTTTTCTCCGGTTCAGTAATCTCTTTACATTACTTACTTCTACAATCGGGTGCCAACTAGGATCTCAGCATGGGAATGAAAGACTCACATGTAGTATGTAAGTAACATTGTAATGTCAAGATTTTTTTTTTTTAAAGTGATGACCTAAATCTAGGATTCTTTGTTGAGCCACCTAAAGAAGTAGCCTGATTTTCAAAAATGCTGAGCACCCAACAGCTCCCATTTATTTCAATGGGTACTGGTTGGTGGTCATCGCTTTTGAAAACCAGGCCACTTGTTAAATGAGCTTTAAAGACCCATTTTTGAAAATCATGGCTAGAAAGTTCTCTTCTCCTACTGTAGATGTCCAAAACCATTTCATTCAAATAGTGGGATGAGTTGCTGACCAGGTATATTTCATCTCTCCCTCATATACTAATAAAAAGTACAATTGCCATCAAAAGGATCAATTGCCACATCCAGGTTCCACTGGGCATTTTGCCATTGATTTAAATTGGATGCATCAGGGAATTTTTATTGTGTCAAAGAAGCTCTTGGGCTAATAATTTTTTGTTGTTGTTCTTAATAAGTATTTGCCTGATTCAGCTTGCATTGAAATCACTGGAATGATCGCTGACTTCTGTTAGAGGAGAGTACGACCTTTCCCTATGGTATAGTGGAGCTTTTACATGTAGAAAAGTCCAGAATATCCTAAATTGTGATTTTCTTGCCAACCCTGTCTTGGCCCCTTGTGTTTACACAGCATTTTGTATTGCTTTATGCGGTGGTAATTTCATTCCCTTAATATTAGAGCTGGGTGAATACTGCAAATATTTGTATTTAAAAATTACTAAATAAATAAACTGAAAGTAAATCTGTGTTTGCTTTCTGTGAATATTCTACTGAAAAGACAGGAATGTTTGGGGAAGCAGACAACTTACAAACAGGACCAAGATACATTTCATTGATAACACTGTTCACTACAAGTTTATATAGCTTAGCAGACATGGAGAAGACTTTCCTGAATGAAGTCATGAAGTCTTCCTCATGGCTTTGGGTTGACACTGACCTGGTGAGCTGAGCAGCTGTGGACATGGTTTACTGGAACTTACACCACTTGTAGACTTCTTCCACTTTGGGGGTCTGTGACTCAGGGATCCCACCTGTCATGTTTGTCTGGTGTTAGTGTGAGCATACTCCCTGCTTGCTGTCCTCAGGGAGAACCTGGTCCTGTGATCTCCTAGTTAGGAGGACTGTGGACATTGTTTGATGTCATGTCTAGTTGGAGATATAGCCTCCTCACCTTGTGGTTAGCATGTGTGACCCTAAAAGCACTCCAATGTGAGATGGCAAGGGGCTCCTGGGTATGCAACAGTAAATCTCAGCTGATCTGACCAGCTGAGTGCATCTTGCACACTGTTGTCATAATATTTATTTAAAAGGTCGTTTTATACGATATCATCTGAAAACTGATGACACGCTAGTCAGTACTCTCACTGTAAAATGTATGTAACAATACTGTTTGAGAAATTAGAGCTATTCTCCAATATTATGTCTTGGAGTTAGTCGACAGGCAAAGGAGGCAAAACATTTTTTTCTAAACAAAGGAAAAAGGCAAACACCTCTTTGGCTCAATTGCAAATCGAGCCAAGTGTGGCCAGGGCTGGGGCCAATGGGTTATTTATTTGCATCAGAGATTGCAGGAAGATCACTTGCATTATAAATCACAGGAGACTGCAAAATTAACATGGCATTGGCTCGCTGGTGGACACAGAAAGCTGAGCCCCAAGGAGGGCTTCCTGACTTTGAAGACAAGGTAAACTTTGGGGATATATGGAACGGCTGAAAGACTTTGCGGGAGCCATCACCTGACAAAGAAGCCAGTGCTTTGTATCTATGAAAGATGGGTCCTCCTGCTAAACAGGCTGGAGAATGCTGCCAACTTGGCGTGAGTAAGAAATGATGTCGGGCGAAGCTATATTTTGCTAGAATTAAGTTTTAGACACTAGAAAGCATGTTGTGTTTGTGTTATCTGTAACCCTTTTGTAGCTCTTTCATTGTTGCTTGAAATCACTCACATCTAGGTTCTTCGTTAATAAACTCGATTTTAGTTTTATGACAAACCATCTCAGTGCTGTGTATCAAGGTGGAGTATATACTTAGGGTTGCTGATCTTGGTTGGACGTATCCTGGAGGTTTCATTGCATGACATAATCTTTAATTAAAGGTTAATTTCTAATTCCTGGAGACTCCAGGACAATCCCGGAGGGTTGGCAACCCTATATATATCCCAGCTGAGCTAACAAACTGTTGTGTGTACTGACTTTTGGGAGGCAGCAAACTTGGTAAGATAAGAGAACCCCACAGGGGAAACAGCTTTGGGGAGACTTGGGACTAGACAGGTTGTTGGGGTCACCCTGCAAGGAATAACTGGGCTGGTGGAAGCTCAGGGTGAGAGACCTTTGTGTTGAGGGCAGACTGCTGGTGTCACGGCTCTGAGCCTAAGCTGTATAGCCTAAAGGCACCTAGGGTTACAGGGCAGGCAGGGACACAACCCCTTGTTTGTCTGGGTGAACCCCCAAAATGACATAGCATGACTACCAGCCTGAGAGAGCCAAATCCTGCTCACCTTTCTCTCATTCACCTATCCACTCACTGGATATGGCCTCCATCAGAGCAAGGCTGATGTGTTTAGGCTCAAAATACCCTATTCCTATACCCACGTAATTGGGCCATATCCTCAGTTGGGCTGTATTGGCTTCAGCAGAGTAGTGCCAGTTTACACCAACTGAAGATCTGGGCCTCTGCTGATATCCCAGTCTGGCTCAGTATCTTCTAACCTGGTGTAAATCCTTTTAAGAGTTGGTCAGAGTCCTCTCTGTGCCTTTCGGTTACAGCTAGGTAAGCTCTCGGACCAAACTCTCCTACCTGGGATGTGTTTAAATAGGGATCGGCATCTATATTGGGCCAGTGTATATAAGCAATTGAAACTCTAATAGAAAATGTAACCTTATCACAATTAAAAACAGAAAAAAACCCTCCTAAAATAGCTCAAATGTAAGGTTAATTGGAGCCAGAAATGTCAAACTAATGTAGCAATTTACCCTGGGAGATTGCCCTGGCCTTTGAATATAGCAATAGTACTGACTACTGAGTAGAGCAGTGAAGAAATATAATAGGGTTTTATGTAGTCCCCTGTCATATTAAACATTCTTTGCAATTAATTTCTTGTTGCAATATTATTTTCATTGACCTATATTTTTTTGACCTCCCACATGCTTTAAGCTACCAAAGCAGGGCACAAGGGAAGTCAGATTTCTTTAAAATTTTTTTATCTTAAACCAATATTAAGATACATTTTAAAATGTATATTGATATTGATGAGAGAGGCCTTAAAAATGCCATTGGCTTATTCTAGAAAAGCATCTGGGTGACTAGCTGCACTGATTCATTCAGGAATGTATTGGTTTTGCACAGCTTCTGCTCCTTTTCTACTGGTAGACCCAGTTCAGGGGTTTGGCTGGAATGAGAACTTCAGGACTTCTCTCCCATGCCCGGAAACCTGATGTTCCTATTCTAGGTGGCACTTTCACTTTGCCAGGTGGCTGACTCTATTTTTTTTTTTTTTTTTGCGCCATTAACTGGATACAAGGCTAAATAGGCCAGTAGATTGATCTGGTATGATATAGCCTAAACTCCTATCCTACCCCGCTCCATGCCCTTATAGCACCTTTTGCAAAACAATAGAGGCGTTAGCCTCAGAGTCTTGGTCCAGTTCCAGGACTTCTGTCTGTCTAAATGCCCCACGGCAGTCTCAGTTGGATATAAGGATCTTTTTCACTTCCTGTACGACACTGCTGCAGTGATTCGGCTGTGTTTCTATGATTGGTCAGGTGATGGCTGGAGGCATCTATGGTCATAGATTGCAGCAGGAGCCTTTGAGATGGGAAGTGATACACTAACAGAAGATACTGATATCTTGTGTCAAACTTTCCAGTTGACGTGATGGTAGGCGCAAAGAGAAGAGAATAATAAAGTGGCAGCAAAGCAACAGGTCGCTAGTTTTGCATTCGTTTATAGTAACTCCTAAAACACAAGCATAAGGCTTTTCCCAACAGGGCTTCTTAAAAGTTATACCCGGTGATTGTGAGGAATGTTCCCATAATGGGATTTGAACCAAACATTATTGAATCAAAGAACAGCAGCTCTAATCAACGGAGGTTAAGTAGGATCCTCTGTAATTGCCTGGAGTAATAGAACTTACAGTATATCTTCTTTCTTATTACACTAAACGGGGGGAAATTCAGACAGGGAGTTTGGGGCTATTTAGGTCAGTAACTCTCAGATCATGGCCCAGGAAGGTGGTAGGGGGGTCTTCAAAAGTAAAGCTATATAGTAGTGTGATGGGTCGTCTCTCCGTCCATCATAATTTAGAGTTCAAGACTAAGCTTTTTCAAATATCTTTCCTGTTACAAAAATCAGTTGGAGCTGCCTTTAAATCAGAGAGGAGACATAATACGGGGAAGCTGTTTTCCCATCTGGACCAAGTTGCTCAGCCATCTCCCACCCCAGTTTGTGTGTCTATGCTTCTTCCCCGGCCAGCAGGCTAAAATAACGCCTAGCCTAGTAACCAAATAGCATAATGCCTGTGAATGCAAAGGATTGGATCAAACTCCATTATTGTATTGTGATTTGTCAACCGATGCATTTCATTCCCAGCTCCTTTCTTAGCCTAGACAAAATCCTCAGTGGATAGCAGGAGTAGCCATCTCAGCAGAGTAAATAAACATTTAACTGATTATTTAGTCAAAAAAACCACGCTCAGCTAAAACCAAAACACTCAATATTTTCCAGTGTTTACAATTCTTCTTCTTTTGTTGGGTGTTAGTTAGAGGCACTTGCATAAAGCCATCCATTTCCAGGAGATCCTTCCTGACACACAAGTGAGCAACAGTCAGTGTCCAACGGAAGAACCAATCTGATATATAAAGAAATATAAAGGCCTGATTTTCCGATCCAGCTTAACTTGAGCATATTACTTGGTGTCTACACACTCTAAAGACAGACATTCACACACACGTACATATGTAGTTTCCCATTAATACTTTCATGCTCACAGGTGATGGATTCTAACACCTGCTTGAGCAGGGGATAAAATTTTCACCTGCAAAACCCATTTGTCCAGTGTATGGGGGTTGGGTGCAGCGGCAATATTTAATTCTTCCTTGACAGATTAATAGAAATTTCATCTTGGCTGCATTCACCAGAAATAAAATCCTGCAGCTGATCAGCATTGCTCTTGGTCTGCAGTTTTTACATTGAGGTTGAGGCCATGTTTTATGGCTATGCGGGTCACATGTTGTGCACCTTTGTCTAATGGGTCCCAAGGCATTTTACGGAATGTATACATACAGGATCAGCTCACCCACCCCTGAAATACAGCCACCTCTGGGATGTAATGTGTTGGCAATTCAGCACCAGCGACACTACGCCCCAGTTGTTAGATGAGGAAGTGAAGAATATAAGTTCTCCAATTCAAACTGCAGGGGGAATTTTAGTGAGGCAGAATGTAATTACCCAAACTGGAATTTGGCCAGGATCCTGGAATTAATAATACCCACTACTCTTGCAAAAAGTGCCATGAGATCTTTAACGACCATGAGTGGCTGGACCACGGTATTATGGCACATCCGGAAGATGGATATTAATCGGATCAGAAGAGTGCAAATTTCATTCTTGCATACATATGTCACCTTATGGCTGACGGTTGGTGTTGCAGCCTATATTCTGGATTCAGAAGGGAATTTAGGATTGTCAGCAGATAGAGATTAGAAATTTGTAGTAGTGACAGAACCAAGAAAGACAGGAGGACATACGCAAATGGTAAGGAAGAGTTAAGGCTTGTGTGGAGGTGCCATTAACATGTTACTTGGGCACTACTGCCAGTTACGTCAGGAGAGTATCGGATCTGTGAAATCTTCAGGGATGAAATGGATAGAGTAGGCTAAATTCACCCCTGGTTTAAATTCACCAGTGATTTGAGTTACATGATGGGTGCAAATGGGTTGGGAAATGGATGTAAATGGGAAGGGAGTGTTCTCTTATTTGGTGTGGCAATCATGAATGTGCAAAGCCAGTGTAACTTCCATAGCAGAAGGGGAAGGAGTAGGAGTAGAAATTACTTTAGCCAATGGGACTTTAATAAAAAAATATAGCTTTTTTCATAGTGCTGTATGAAAAATTAGTTTTTCAACAGATTTCAAATGATCTATCTAGGTTCCTGTCCTGAAGCCCATCATCATAGCACCTGTCTATTTAATTGTCTGTCTTGTCCATTTAATTTATAAACTTTTCGAAGTAGGACTGTCTTTTTATTCTTTCTTTGTACAGCATCTTGCATGATGGAATTCTGATCTCAGTTGGGATCCCTAGGCACTATCATAATACAAATAATAATATATGACTGGGAGACCAAGGAAACCTGTATGTCTGTAGTTTAAATATTTTTGTGTGGTGCTTCTCATAAATAGAGCCCTGGTACATTGGTAAGTTTCCCATAGCACAGTCTTATCCAGGGGGAGTCTAGTGTGCTACAGGATATTGCCAGTTTAACCACCTGGACTGCCTTTAGTGCCAGTTTCAGTGCTGTGTCAGAAATATTACCCCCATTTAAGATTAATTTGTGACAAAATGTCATATTAATACAGCTATATTTCCCAGGGGATAAATATGGCCTTTTGAAGAGCAGCTATGGCAGTGTGCGATATAGTACTACAGAGAGTTATGAAGAGACTTCTGCTTTAGCAAATGTCAGGCTACCAGAAGCGTGGAGCAGTTTGCTGGCGACTATAGAGTAAGGATTGTCTTATTATAAGAGTGGGGTTGTGATATTTTTCTCCTCTTAATCCATAGCTCATCCTTAATTATGTTGGCACCTTTTCGTGACACCCGATTAAGAGTCTGATGAAGAAACTCAATTACCTATAAATCTGCATAATTTATCACCATTGCATCATGTTTGTCTTTAGGGGTGGGGTGACTTCCCTGTCAGAGGGATGATTCTTACCTTTGGTTTTTGCAACGTTGTCAGTGGAGTTACTTCTGATTTATACCAGTGTATGTGTAATCAGAATCTAAGCCCCCCCGTTGTTGGTGAAGAACTTACTCTTCTAGGGGTAAATTCAGCACCGGTGTAAGCAACTGCAGTACCGATGACCCCAATAATAGTTGCACCTGCTTGCGCTGGGCTGAATTTGGAACAATATATCGTATATTCTCTTTGTTTTGAAAAGCTGGTATTTCGTTGCACCTCACGTACCTGCAATGTGCCTTGGATAGATCTGTGCTATTGAAACTAATTGAGAGACAAGGTGGGGGAGGTAATATCTTTTATTATTGAAACTAAATGTCACACCAAACTTCTTAACAGCCCTTAGATGCAAACAAAGTGAAGATGAACTCTCACTCCCCCCTCTCCCCCGCCAAATAATCTTTTGTCTCACAGCGTTCCACCAAGATGACTCAGAAAATGACAAGGGAACCAAACTACAAATTAGGCTCTGGTGTTTGTTGGAGACATTTGCCACCGGTAAAAATGAGTTATTGGAACAGTAAAGCCGAAGACTTTAGAGAAGCTTTGATTGACAACAATAATTACAGCTATTCCTGTCCCCTGTCCCTCTAAGAAATGTAGTGTAGGCTGGGTGTAATAAATGTATCAAAACAATATTCTAGATCTTGGCAGAAGTAGATCTAGGTGTACATTGTCAAGAATATACTCCTTACAAAGGCATGTGCATTTACAGTCACAGCAGTTACACGGTGGGTGTGAAAATGTACTTGAATGACCAGTCTGATGACTAAACTGTGCCATTGCTATGATTGCAAACAAGGAATCTTTCTTGTACCTAGTGTAAATATTTATTTATGCATTTAACGTTTTCAGATGAACAAGCTTGCCTGAGCAAAAACTATTTTGCATGCATAAGGCTTTGTAGGGTCAGGCCATGGCAGTTTGGGTAGAATAAAAGCAAACCCTAATTTACGAAACACATTCTGACATTCAATAAGAATCTTTTCAAGACAATGGTCTATACCAGGGGTTCTCAAACTGGGGGTCAGGACCCCTCACGGGGTCATGAGGTTATTACATGGGGGGTCACGAGCTGTCAACCTCCACCCCAAACCCCGCTTTGCCTCCAGCATTTATAATGGTGTTAAATATATTAAAAAGTGTTTTTAATTTATAAGGGAGGGTCACACTCAGAGGCTTGCTATGTGAAAGGGGTCACCAGTAAAAAAGGTTTGAGAGCCACTGGTCTATACAGTATAGTGCTATGCACCAGGGGGCTTTAGAGCGGCGACTGTCTTTTGTTAGATATTTGTATAGTGCGTACCACAATGGGGCCCTGGAGCAATGCAAATAATAAATAATAATAGTCTTGGTGGTAGTCAAAAGCCTCTCTCTTTGTCCCCCTTGGTTGATACTTGCCTCTTATTTTCTTCTCCTGCTTTTGCAATTATGCTTGTTACCCAAGGACTCCCGCATCCCTCTGACCCTCTCACATAGTGAAGGGACCTGCAGCTGCACTCTGCCAGCAAACTGCTCCAACAGATGTTTCTGCTGTGAGATCACTTTCCCTCTTCCATCTCCCAGCCTGAGATCTGGCTTCTTTTTTCTGACCGCGGACTGGGTGTTGTAGAAGGGCAAGTGTGGCTGACCCCTATGCCAGAGCCAAGCCAGAGGTAGGAAAAGATTGGTAGAGCATCGGTCGGCTTTATTTAACCCACTGAATCATGGTAAGGGGAGTTGAATGGAAAATGCCAACTGCTAGTCAATCCATAACTGATGGGAAAGAGTTAAGTTAATGGGGGAAAAGTAGGAAAAAAACGTCTTAATGCTGGGGAATGCTGGCTTACTTATCGGGATCATGCTGAGCCCAGTCGTAATTGGAATGTATTCTTTGTAAAGTTTATTGGGTCCTGGGGCAGTTTGTTTCTGAACCGGTCAATTAATCTATTTTTTTAAATGAGTTAGGGGATTTCCTTTTGCAGAAAATCACCAGGAAGCCTGACCAAATGCCCAGATCTTGAGGAAAGAATGACCTTAACATGTCGAAAACCCTTCCTGCACAATTAGGAGAGGAAATAGACACCTCCCACTACAGGTGGCAAATTGGACCAATCCAGGGACAAAATAGATGGGATTTCACCATTGACTTGGGGGTCATCAAGGGAGGATCACCATGAAACAAGATAATTCGAATATGGCTTTGAGTTGAAGGAAATAAAACTGTTGAGTCTCCCTGCTGAGAGACAAATGATTTCTATTTAAAAACCTGTTTGTTCCATGTGGTAACTCCCAATGTAGCAATAATTAATGATATCAGAAGGTTACAAAAGACATTCTGTTGTGCTTGCTCTGTTCTGGGCATGAAATTGGATTAATGTGAAGATAAACGTAGACTTTAAATCTGTTGAGGAAATCAGTAATTATGTCAAAATTCACAAATATTAAGCTGGTTAAGTGAGTCAGGTTAATGCTCATCTATCAGCTCAACCTCCTGCCTTATCAGTGTTCTTCAGACACGTCAATTTCTTAAAATACTTTTCGGTTTTTAAGTAATGGAACATCATGAATGATGCAGCCTGTGAAATTCATAAGAACAGCCCTGTTCCCAGAAACATTAATATTTCTATTTCAGTAGCATCCTGGTTGGGGCAAAATTGTGTTTGCGCTGTACAAATACATGGTTCCTGCATTGAAGAGTTTAAAATCCAAGATAAAAGTGATATCCAAACATGCATAGGGGATCAGAGTACCATCAAATATACATCACTAAGGATACTTACTAAGGGGACTGAATTCTTCATTGGAATGCACTGGCTTTGAGGCGATGTCCATTTTTATATAGGTATACAAAGTTTGTGTGTGTGTGTATAACATTATTAGACATAGAAAATATAATCTTTGTTGTTCAACTCCCTAGTCACTGGAAATTTAGGCAGCAGGAATCTGTATAAATTCAGTAATATCAGGTTCTTGATTTAATTGGATACAAACACCTAAAACTACTTCAGATTTAAAAATGGGTCTAGTTGCAAGGTGCTTGTAATTTGAAGATAAGGTTGTTCTTGTTTATGTCACTTAAAAATTGCAGGCCAAGTATAAAATAACAGAAAAAGGAGATAATAAAACAGGAGTTGCACTAAAGAGACTAAAACAACAAGGAGTCCGGTGGCACCTTAAAGACTAACAGATTTATTTGGGCATAAGCTTTCGTGGGTAAAAAACCTCACATCTTTAAGGTGCCACCGGACTCTTTGTTGTTTTTGTGGAAACAGACTAACATGGCTACCCCCTGATACTTGACACCATAAAGAGACTAAGGGTACGTCTATACTGCCCGGATCGGCGGGTAGTGTTTGATGTATCGGGGATCGATTTATCACGTCTCGTCTGCACGCGATAAATCGATCCACGAATCGACGTCCGTACTCCAACTCGGCAGGAGGAGTAAGCGGAGTCGACGGGGAAGCCACGGCAGTCGACTCGCCGCTGTGAGGATGGCCAGGTAAGTCGAACTAAGATACTTTGACTTCAGCTACGCAAATAGCGTAGCTGAAGTTGCGCATCTTAGTTCGAACCCCCCCGCTAGGTGTAGCCCAGGCCTAAGAAACAACCTTTTCTATAGGGGAGTAACCCTTCCTAAATTCATCCAACTTCATAAAACCAGCACTTCCTGGGAAACTGGCAAGTCTTCTAAGGAAAATGCTTATTGCTGCCACAGCTACTGTCCTGATGCTTTTACCTATTCCAAGTAGCATTTCTAGTAGGTGTATGGCAATATCTGCCATTTGTTGGAGAGAGTAGTAGGTCGTGTGTCTTCTTCATAGATTTCCAACCCCTCTCTTTCTCCTCATGTTGTCGCTCTCATGGAATCACTTGCAGTCTGGCTCGGTTCCAACTTCCCCACACCAAAAAGAAATGTAGTTCATTGTAAGATCACAGCACGACTATGTTATTTTAAATGGCACCTCAGCTTTCCAGCAATGATGTCTGCTGGCAGCTCAGTTTGACCATCTTCAGCCACTTATTTTTTTAAGCTTGCTTTTTACTCTGAGCCCATCTGACTCCTTATAGCCCCATTGGAGTTAGAGATTCCAGCTGAGATGCATGTGCTCAAGTTAAAAGATGATTTGCAGGTGGGCTATGCAAGTCACGTTCTGGTCTTTCTCTCTCCTTACCCTAATGAATTTACCTTGAAAAGTTATAGCTCATGGAGGAAAGATGGCTGAGACGTAACCTTGGGAGTGAGGCGTCATGGATTCTATTTCTCTGTGTCATCTCTGCTACTGACTTACTGTGTGAACTTGGGCATGTCACTTAATTGTAAGCCATACCCACATGGTGTGGCTCTCTGTCCTCCTCTGGTGATGACTAGGCCATTTAGAGATTGAGCCTGCTACAGTTTTGGTTAAGAGAGCTAGGTGTTTTAGCTCAGACAGTAGAGGCTCAGTGCATTAAAATCCAACCCTTTCTCACACAACTAGTCCTAGTGGTGTCAGCAAGACTACTCATGTGAATGTTCACCAATGTGAGTTGGGCTGAACAATCGTACTCTGTGCTTCAGGTTCCCTGTCTTTACAATGAGATGATCGCACCAGCTTATCTCCTAAGGAAGCTTAATTAATTAATGTTTGTAAAGCACTTTGAGATCCTTGGACGGAAGGTGCTACTGAAGCACAAAGCATCACTGTACTGCAAAGTAAATAATATTTAAATGCATCTTACTTCATATTGTAATCACATAAGTGTATGAGGAAGGAATTTAAATGAACATTGTAAACATAGGTGTAGTCTGTATGGGGGTTTGGGGTGGGAAGAGCTCCAGTCAGGCCAACAGGGCAGCGCATGTGGGGGGGAAATTCTGTGCCTGCCCAAGGCTTGCAGTTTGGGGGGGGGGGCACTGCCCCTCCTGCCCCTCAAACTGCGCCCATGATTGCAAAGCATATCAATTCAGCTTGTTGACAGCACCTCCCCAAATCAGTGTGGCCTTCTCGCAGCTGCATGCCACTTGTAGCACTGCAGCTACATTTCACTTGTCATTATTCATTGATACATGCATCCAATATTGATACGTGAATGAGAATTTAAACCTTGACCAAGTCTGAGAACCTCAAAGATGACCAGGATCAGCATGAGAGACTCCTGCCCTCTGACATGACCCCATTCCTTCAAAGAGTCCGGATTCCCTTTTATTTCTCTTTTAGGTAGCCTCCTATAATCTCCCCTCCAGCTTCTTTAGTGGGAGGCCAGCTGCTTGCTCTGATTCCCCATCCCAGCTCTTTGGAAGTGGCCAGGTGGCCCATTTCCTGCATCCTCCCCAAATCCTGTCGTGGCGTCTTTTGGGGGTGGGCAGTTTGCTTTTGTGCAGCAGCAGAGCTGGAAACACGCTTCTTGCTGCTAGTGGATGTTGGCCCTTTCACTCTGGGACTGAGACCCATTAGCACCCTATGCTGCATACTACGCTAGCACTGCAGATTGCTTCCAGAATAGTAGTATTCATTATATGGTCACTGTAGGGAACTGAGGAGACGTCGGACTTTTGTGCTCAGGGCTGGCTTGCAGTGGGTGTGGGGAAAGAGGACAATCCAGCTCCTGAATTATAGTGAAACCCAAGGTGACCCAAGCCATGCAATGCCGATATTTTGCTGAATAGGACTCCCAGCTAGATAAGATATTGACAAAAGCAAGCTGGGATTTACTTTTGAAACAACTCCTAGTGCTATCTGCTGGGGAAAGGATTTATAACAAGGAAGCATCCCTATAAATGACAGTTGCCTTTTTTGTGTGTGTATTCCCATAAATTAAAACCATGACCCAAAATATCCTTCAGAACTGGAGGGCAAAAACTCTACCCTCCATTACAGCTGGGCAAGCACCCTTTATTCCTTATTCCTCTGTATTACAGTAGCACCGGGAGCCCGCAACCCAGCAGCAAGGTACTGCTGTGCTAGGCAGTTACTGCCCTGAAGAGCTTACAACTGAACTAGACAAGTTTAGGAGAGAAATACAACATACAAGCAGAAGGTGGGGAACAGACGCACAGAGAGACTAAGGCCCGATTAGAACCTCAAAGGTAGTTAGGCACTTAACTTCTAAATACCTTTGAGGGCCTGGGTCTAAGTGACTTACTCAAGGTCAGACAGGAAGTCTGTAGCAAAGATGGAAAATTGAACCCAGGATTCCTGGGTTTGCAGTCCAGGGTTGCAACCACAAGACCTTTCTTGAAGTTGCACAGGTGTAAAGGGGTGGAGGTAGGGTGGGTACACGGAGGCCCCGAAATACTGAATAAAATACCTGGACTAGTCTAGCTGATGGGTTTGTCAGTATGAGGAGGCCAATGAGAGATTAGCTGTTCCTCATTTTATTTATTGTTGTTTGCTTTATTATGCACTGTTTCTCATTATCCCACTTGCTTTTCACGTTCTACCACCACGCAAAGTCCTTTTCATATCAGAGGCTGAGTCTGTAGCAGACTCGACCATCAAATCCTCTCTCTGCGAAAGAAACATCCTTCACTTATTACTTCTATTTTATTTATTTATTTATTTATGAGGGCTTCTAGTTTGAATTTCTTTAACGATACTCTGGTTCTTTTCTTTTACTGAATTTTAACAGCTCCTTCCTGTGTCGTTTGCAACTGGACAAAGTTGGCAGCTCTCAAAATTTCTTTTTCCTCTTTGAAATGCGCAGATACTTTCTCCTTCAGTGATAATGGGCATTGTGCTTCCTTAGAAATATTTTTTTGCGGCCCTATTATTTCTCAGCCACTTCAGTTGGCAAACTGAAGGCTTGGAAACAAATTAGCTTGGACGGCAGCCCAAACTGTCAAAATGAGCCTTACATTCATTAGTGAATCATCCACCTACTGTATTTAGAGCTTCACTCTGACTTTTCCAGACAGCTTCTCGGTTGAGTTCTTGGATTTTTTCCCCCGTCTCTTTTAAACTTGCTACTCCAGTCTACTTCACTTACACCCACCCAGCAAACCTTACATCTCAGTTTTCTGGAAGTAACTAACTAATGTGCCGGTATACAAGGTGCAGTTGGGCATCATTGTAGAAGATATTACAATTATATATGACCTGTGCTTCATTTCTCTTCCAGTTGCATGAGGCTAGCACTTCAATCACTTTGTCAGGAGAAAACAACCAGTGAGGAAAATGTCTGACTCCTTTGCAAGCATTAAAATCCTATTCTTGAGGCTTCCGTGAAAATTTCTGGGAGTAAGGTAGGAAAGTCTTCGGCCTCCTTATCTGTTCAATTATCTGCTTAGCTCCTTTTTTGTGTTTTAGTCCCTCTTTTTGCCTCTTTCCTGTCTGCCACCGAAGAGCTACTCAGAATATTAAACACTGCTAGGAATGCCTTGCAGCCTTCTTATCTGCAGATATTAACCTAGGTGGTGAATGACCATTGGCCAGGCTAGGTCCAACTTACTGTGTGGTGCTCTTGCTCCAGTCTGCAGAATGACAGAGGGCATTTATGATTTTTATGACACTAGTATCATTCAGAGGAGAGAGGAGGAATGAGCAGTGCAGCAGACCAGTCTTGGATATGCAATACAAGAAGTATCACTTGTAGAGACTTGTCGTATCAAAACTGTAATCTTCCTTGTCTTTGTTAGCAGATGACTGTGTTCAGGATGTACTGTGGTGTGATGGGGTGGATTAGGCCCTGAGGCTCCCTGCTGGAGGCCTTGTGGTCCTGCCACATCCCCGCCCCAGAAAAGGGCAGTAGAAAGGTCCTCCAAGTTGCCTAGAGCGGCGGTGTGGGAAGCAGCCAATCAGGGCCCAGCAAGTCAGTATAAGAGGGGCTGCAGGGCCAGAGCGAGTTCAGTTCCTTGCTAGAGCTGGAGGAGAGTGGATGGTGCTTCAGGCTAGCGGGTGAGGTAAGGGTGAAGAATGTGCAGGAGCCATGGGGAAGTGGCCCAGAGAATTATAGCAGCAACACAGTTTATTTAAAGGCATTGCCGCTGGCTACTATCTATAGGGTCCCTGGGCTGGGACCCGAAGTAGAGGGCAGGCCTGGATCCTTCCCCTGCCCAGCCACTGGGAAAATGGCCTGGACTTTGAGGCACCCCAGAAGGGGAACTGAACTGAACTGTAGTGGCCCAGCTGAAGAGCTGGGGCCAGGAAGGCCCCGAGAGGGTGAAGATATTGCCTCCAGGGAAGGAGCTCTGGGGCACCGCTCTATTCCAGAGCCAGGACAAACTGAGAGAGACATTACAGGGGGCACTGAGAGGGCACTTGTACCCCGAAAGGGGTTTGCGTTGCCTTTATCTCACAGACAGACTGTGTATGACTTGGCTAGAGGGCTGAGTCACAGAAGAGCCACCACAAACAGAGAGTGCAGGCACACACACTCGGCCAGGGGGCTGTCGCTAGAGGTGAGTATGACCCCATTACACGTAGTAAAACAAATTAGCACATTTTATAGCAAGCCAGATGTACCTTCTTCTTACATTTTGGACCTATAGTAACTGCATGAGGAAATGCACACTTTGATTATGCACTAAGAAACCCAAATAACTAAGTCTCATTTATTTGTTCTGAGATATTTGGAAGCCTCTCTGAGCACAGGTACAAGAACTCCAAATCACAATAGAAAGCATGTTAATGAAAAACAATGCTAACAAAGAAGACTTTGCCCCCTGCTCCATATCCAGGGCCGCCCAGCTTTTTGGTCTGGCTCAGCTATGCTCAGCACAGAACCTGAGGAAGGGAGGCAAATGTGACTGCATGCCATCTCTGTCCTTCCCTGATTTCTGGGGCAGCTGGAGTCAGTTTGGCTCCCAGTGGAAGTTAGAGCAGTCTCAAAGCTGCTCTAACTTATGCCAGCAGGTAATGATGCTGAAGGGGGCTTTTTGTTAGCTGGAGATTGCAGGAATGAAGTGGTACACTGCCCACAGTCTCTCCGCAAGGCATACTCCTGACACACCACCTATAAAGGGGCCCAAGAAAAGTGGATGTAAGGCTGGGTCCCCTGGCTTTACTCTACTTGGGGATTCCCCCAGTCTGAGGAAATCATCAGTTGCCAATTTAGGGCAGTTTTATAGGCCCTTTGTTTCAATTGAGTGATGAGAAGGGGCCATATCGAGGGCCAAGATGGGACCCCCAGATCTGAGCTGAAATACCCTTGCTCACTTAGGCAAAAGTCTTTGAAAACAGAAGTCCTTGAACCATAGTCTGAAGGTCAACAGATTGGACTTCAATAGACTGCTGAGGTGAAGTAAATTCCGGGGCAAAGACTCATATCTGTAGCACCTAGACTACTGGATCTAGGGACTGGAAGCAGAAGTGCCTCGGTGGTCTTAGCTGCTGGGATGTTGCATAAGATGAGAGGCAGGTCTCGAACTATAGAAAGCCTCACAGAGTGAGGTTTGTAAAAATGAGTTTGCACAACAGGCTGCAAATCTAGATCCTCCATCACCAGGTTTGGCTGGAACTAAAGGCTGATTCAGTGCTTCCAGTGTTGAGAAATGCAATTTTCCCTTTTTATTTTATCTCTAGAAATACTCATGCTCCCTTCCACTTAAACAGCCATGTGACACTCTTGTGATAGCTGGGAGAGTGAAAGTCATGGCCAAAGGGGTCTTTTGTGAAATTAAGGTCAAAGGCACTTCAGACATCTGGAAAAAGGTGGAGAGAGTTGGTCATACAGCCTAATAATTCTCCTCTGACTGTCCCATGACCTAGACAGCTCCTGGCCACTACTATCCTGTCTCAGACCAGGAGGAACTATTTTATTGCTCCTCAACCCCATCCCTTAGTCCAGCATTCAGTGTAGCTGCTGAACCGTGGCTGGGAACAACAACCGTGGCAATGGCTAAATTCTCTTTTTGCCAAGGTTGTCAGTAGGGAACTGAAGGATAAGCTGGAAAACAGCTTTTAAGTTGTTTGATTCATGACTCAGTTGTAAATAAGTGCTGCTGTACACAGAAGATCAGCATGCTAATGGCAGGGGACGAGCAGAATAATGGACAAGGTTTATTAAGCCTTGATTTGAAAATAACGGACTCCCGGGTATATAGTAGAAAAGGTTCATGAAGAGCCAGTGTTTCAATTATACGCAGTACATGTATCTTCGCCAACAATGTAGGAAAGTAACTTTGTCATGTACAGACAGCATCCTTGGAATAGGCGGTGAAACCAAGTGGGAAGCCAGACACACCCACAATGGTCTTCTAAGTGCTAGTCTCAGAGCTGTGCTTAGATTACGGCTTGAAAGCACCGATGACTTCAAGACAATGGGAACTGCAAGTCTCCTCGGCTCCGAAAAGCGGGTGATAAGTGCATTCACCACTCAATCAATGGTGGGAACAGAAAAGCACAGCATGATACAAATGCTTTTTAGGTCTTGCAATGTCCTGTGCAATCTGGGTCCTTGCTAGTCTGCAGACTATTGGAGACTGTGATAAATCAGCAACCTCTCTCCATGTGTACCACCTTCACAGTGGAGGTCAGCTGGGCACATAGCAACTCTGCTACCCATTCCAGATGCTCCCCTAACCAACCAGCACCTCCTCTGGCTTATCCGCTCCGATTCCCAACTAGGCGTTGGGGAAGCAAAGGGTTTCCTTACTGGTATCTGATGCACAAGAGACATAAAGTCAGTTGTTGGCAGCAGATGGAGGGGATCCAAACCAACTCACTCTCTCTCTCTCTCAGCGTTCTGAAATACAATGTAGATAAGGTACAACAGAAGATCTGGTGGTGGCTCCCTGCACAAGAGAGTACTGCTGGGGCAAATGAACAGACTTGTGAACACCAACAAAGGGAAAAGAACAGAGTCACTGAATGCTGCTCTATCTATCCCTGCTTGGCACTTTTCAGGAGTCCCAAACACAGACATGCACTCACGCAACTACTCATTATCAAGGAACTCTGATCCCCCTTTCCCCGGTGGAGTTGAAACTCCTTGTGTCTCTCTTTTTAAAAGCCTGTCTGGGAACTCTGGTTACTTTAATCAGGGAAGTTTTTGAGGTTCATTCTTTTAGGCAAGTGAGTTAGTTGGTCTGTTTCACTTTTTGGTCAGCAAGAACATGCCTCCAGAATTGGTTATGCATTTAGCAGAAATACATAACAGTGGGCATTGCAAGTCAGGGACTAATAATTTGCATTTCCTCTGGCTTTCCTGCTAAGCCATTGTGCTTCCACACTTACAGCGGTGAATGAACTCCCTGTGGAGAATGTTGCCTTGTTCTCTGCAGATGTCAAGACTCTTTATTATCCAAATCTACCGGGTGACAGGTTCCCCTAGATTTAATAGGCGAGAGGGAGAAGACTTTTCTTCCAGAGCTACTGCTTCTGGCCTTCCCCTCTGATTACCCACAATGTGCATCTTTAATAGAGCCTCTTGAGAGCAATTTTATCTAGGGATCTGCAGAAATATTGGATTAAAATAGAGGATGATTTTCGTGAGATGAAAAAGTGAGTGAGGGATGGCCTCACTCAGCAGTAGCATTTTATTTGCAAAAAAAGGTGCCTGGGAGTGAGCATTTACACTCCGTGGATGTTACAGCAGCAGACCATGTAAGCTTGACAAGGCATAATACTGTCCCACTTGTTCTGCTTCCTCATAAGCTTTGGGAGTCGCATTAGTTTTGCTAATACTGTAAGTTACTTAGTACTTTCGTTCCTTTTTCCTGTCCCTTTCCTCCCTATCTGTAACCCCAGTTATTAAAAAAAACCGCACCAATCGAGAACTACAATACAGGTTACAAATGCTCCATCCTATCGTTTGCCCATATATTGGGTCCAAGTCCCTTACCCTTGTTTGTGTCTTCAGGCTAAAAGCCATCTGGGGGGGTATTGTCTCTGTTCTGTGTCTGTACAATGGGCCCTGATCTGGAATGAGCCCTATGTGTTCTACCATGATATAAATATTTACTAATAATAATTTGTACTAGAAGTGTACAAAAACCATCATTCCTTCTGGTGCCTCCCGTCACCCTTTTGCATCTGCCTACTCACTGCCTGCCTAGCTGTCCTAAGTACTGGCAGAAAAGCAAACAGAGTCCAATAACGAAGTCAGGCCAGCAGCTGTTCCATTGAGCTTGCATGTGTCTTGAAATCTGTGAATGCATGGAGTTGGGATCTCCTGTTTTAGAAATTCTCTTATTTATTATTTGGGGGCCTGTTGTGGGCTACGCCCAGTACGCACTCATAACAAGGCAGGGCCCTCCTCTGAAGAGCTCATAGACTAAATCAGGGGTCGGCAAGGTTCGGCACGCGGCTCGCCAGGGTAAGCACCCTGGCGGGCCGGGCCAGTTTTATTTACCTGCTGACGTGGCAGGTTCGGCCGATCGCGGCCCGCACTGGCCGCGGTTCGCCATCCCGGGCCAATGGGGGCGGCGAGAAGCGGCACGGGCGAGCAATGTGCTGGCCACGGCTTCCTGCCGCCCCCATTGGCCCGGGAGGGCGAACCGCGGCCAGTGGGGGCCGCGATCGGCCGAACCTGCCGCATCAGCAGGTAAATAAAACTGGCCCGGCCCGCCAGGGTGTTTACGCTGGCGAGCCGCGTGCCGAACGTTGCCGACCCCTGTCATAGACTAAATAGACAAGAAAGACAAAGGGTGGGAGGAGAAACAGAGGGGCAAAGACACTTGCTTAAGGCATTAGAACAGGTTCGTGGCAGAGCTAGGAATAGAACCCATGTCTCTGGAGTCCCAGGCCACTTGCCAGGATCTATGGGCTTGAGTTCCCTCCACTGAGTCTGGAGTTAGCTGCCTCAGACTAGTTAATGAGCCCAGCTCGGCTGTGGCAGAATTGCCTGACTGGCCAGCCCAGCTGGCTGCAAAGAGCCAACAAGTCTGCATTTAAGCTCAGCAGCAGTGGCTGGTCACTGGCTGCTTAGTACTTATGCCCATAGCCTCCAGCTCTTCTGTGTCGGCCTTGTTCCCAGTCTTCCTCCAGACCTGCTCCTGCCTGTGTAAGATGAGGCCCTGAAACATAAACTATTGTGTCAGAGGCCCAGTCTGAGGCCTGAAGCCTGAACCAAAGTACTTCCAGGCATTGTTAAGCAAAAGCTGGGCTGTGAGCCAGAGGCAGGCCCCGCTCACAGAAGTTGGCGAGAAGAGGGTTGTTAGAAGCAGGTGCATTCACATATAAGTGCTAATAAGAGGAACTTGTGCCAAGATGGCACCTGGACATCCTGATACGAGGACACTCCACAGAGATAACAAGGAACAGGCAGATGCATCTTAAAGACAGGATCAAAAGGACAGCATGATGGATAGATCTGTTTGTTTGAAACAACATGATCAAAGGGGGAGACAGCACCCTAATGAGCCAAGGGGCTGTACCTCAATACGTCAGTAGGGATGAGTAATCTGTCCTGTAACTGTATAAAAGTAGGTCCCGGAGTGCACATCTTTGTCTGGCCTAGGGGGCAGTGGAAAGTCCCGCCACTGAGTAAGCCAGTGGTTTGAGCATTGGCCTATTAAACCCAGGGTTGTGAGTTCAATCCTTGAGGGGGCCATTTAGGGATCTGAGGCAAAAATCTATCTGGGGATTGGTCCTGCTTTGAGCAGGGGGTTGGACTAGATGACCTCCTGAGGTCCCTTCCAACCCTAATATTCTATGATTCTATGATAAATGCGGGAGCTGCACAATAATTTCAAGGTGTAGCTCCATATAGGCTGAGTTATGGCAATCTAGTCTTTGAAGCACCAATTCATGGCTAGCTGCAGTAGTGTCCCTGAATGCTAGGGGAGCACACAGGGAAGTGCCCCTTGCTTACATTTGTGCAGCAGGCATAAGCAGCACTTCTCCAAGTGTAGCCCTGGGGCTACTCAGGCGTGCCCCTCTGGAGAGTTACTTTGCCTGGAAGCAGTAGTGGCAGATTCTCTCTCCAAGGGGTGTGCTGTGGGGTGTGCGCCTATCCTTTTTATGCCCCACTTTGTTCGCCCTGTGTTGGAGAAAGCATAATTTGGTTCAATATGGGGAACTAGTTGTATAAGTTTAGGAGAAATACCAGCCTCCCTCTGTGAGCATATACACTGATATATTTAATACTGTATTGATGGGGTTGGTTTTAAATCCATGCTCAGCACTATGACACGCGATTAGTTTTCCCCAGAGTTTGTAGGTGTTTTCCCTATGAAATTAGGAAAAGGTCCATATTGCATTAAAGTCATTCTAGGTTATCTTCAATCACAAACGTAACCTTTCAGTATGAGACTGCTGTTGCAAGATCTGTCAAAAATACATTTATAGATTAATCTCCTTCTGGTTCTACGGATTAATCCTTTTAGCAATCACTAGGCTGCCAGAGATTTTGAGCATGCTTTAGGGAGTCCTTCAATACATTCCTAAAAAAATCCAGAAAAACATAAACAGGACATTCCCAGCACGTTTTGTTTTTGACTACTTGGCCAGTTTTGACCAAAATTTTGTAACCTGTTTGTGATCCCTAACATCACCTAAGTGATTCCAACATTTACTGTTTCTTAACTCAAGCGTGATTGCTTTGGAGTGGCCCTGTGATAATTTACAAATGCGGTATGCTGGTCTGGTTATTGGGATGTTTACTGTATGACTGGAAGACAGGCAGGAAGGAAAAGAATGGCTCAAGGTAGCCATCTCTCAGCAAACCCTTGAGAGTAGTTAAGGGATGATGCCAGAACCATTAGCTTTGATGTGTTGCCTCAGTCTCCAGACAATTTAGCCAGCTAATTGGTTTTGTCCAGGACAGAAAAAAGGACTATGGACGTATAAGAACAAAGGAAGTCTGGCAGGATGAAAAGGAACACACTCTTAAGAGAGGCTGTTGTTTAGTTCATAGAATATCAGGGTTGGAAGGGACCTTGTTGGGGGGGAAGCAAACTGAGACACAGCACCCTACTTGGGGGATGTCTGACGAAGTTGCACCTACCTAGATTACCATCAGGGGGTGGTAAGAATTTAGGAGAGAAAGACTTGAGTACAGACTGGTTTGTTTAGAATCCTTTTTTCCCTCTAATGCTTTATTCCTGTTGCTAAATAAACCTCCTTTGGTTTGAAGAAGGCTGTATGGTCACTATATACCCTGAGTCATGGGCTCCCAAAGGGAGGAACCACAGGTGCTTAACCTCAGGCAGATATGCAGGGTCAGAACGGTTGATAGATCAGGCCTTGGGCTATAGCCCCTCTATGTAAGAGCTGTGAAATTGCACCCCAGGACTGGTAAAGGCCTAACACCTGAGGGGGTGCTCTCAGAGAGGCCAGAAAGAGGTCCAAGATTCACCTAGCCCTGTAACCATTGACAACAAGTTTGTGCATACATGGACGGGACTGCATTTGCCTTCAGAATTGTATTAGTCTTTATGTGATACTTCTTGATTACTTTAAAGCCTTCGCAGAGTGCTGTACCTTCGCCTAGCAGAATTCTTAGGCCCTACCCTTTCATTCCACACCCTAAGTGGAGATCAGCGCCTCTCCTAGTGGGTATATAAAGCAGTGGTTTTCAAACTTTT